>NC_043009.1:57856662-57871788 GCF_006345805.1 Octopus sinensis | reverse complement strand
TAACATATTTGAGAAAATTAATGGAGTTTATTTCCGAATATATATGCTGAATGGACACACACAAGCAAATACACACACACACACACGCACACACGCACGCGCACACACAAAAGAGCGAAGATATACACGCACCCACCTACTCCTACATACATACACACACACATACACCCACACACGCATTTTGTGTGTAAGTGTGTGAATGTCTGTCTGTGAATGTATCTGTGTGTTTATATTTATGTGTGTGTATGTGTGTGTGTGTGTGCGTGTGTGTGTGTGTGTGTGTGTGTGGTTGTGTGTGGTAAGTGGCTTGCTTACCAACCACCTGGTCCGGGTTCAGTCCCATGGCGGGGCACCTTCAACAAGTGTCTTTTATCATAGCCTTGGGCCGACCAAGGCCTTGTGAGTGGATTTGGTAGACGGAACCTGAAAGAACCCGTTGTATATATGTGTATGTATATATGTGTGTGAGTGTGTGTGTGTCTATGTGTATGTATATGTGTCTTTGTCCGCCCACCATAGCTTGACAACCGATGTTGGTGTGTTTATGTCCCACGTAACTTAGCGGTACTAGTACCAGTTAGCGGAACAAGTACTTGTTTTACAAAGAATAAGTTCTGAGGTCGATTTTTTCGACTGAAAGGCGGGCCTCCATCCTGGCCGCAGTGTGAAACCCATCCCTCCTCCATATAGGTGACCGGTGTCCGGCCACCCATGATCTTTCTTTTTTGGCCTGACTCCCGACCGCCATATATATATATCCTTTTATTCTTTTACTTTTTCAGTCAGTTGACTGTGGCTATGCTGGAGCACCGTCTTTAATAGAACAACTTGACCTCAGGACTTATTCTTTGTAAGCCTAGTACTTATTCAATCGGTCTCTTTTGCCGAAACGCTAATTTGAAGGGACGTAAACACAGCAGTATGTGTTCTGAAGCGACGTTGGAGGGACAAACACAACAACACAAACACACACACACTCACTCATATATGCATATATATATATATATATATGGGGACTGTTTTAGCTGAAGAATGGATAAAAATTCCTTTGGAAACAATTCAAACTTTGTACCAATCCATGCCTCGTAGAATTCACGCTGTAATTACTGCCAAATGTGGGCCTAGCCCTTATTAAAATAAATTTGTTAGAAAGCTTAAGGTGTTTCCATTATTTTCTCCAAACCCTGTATAGATAGATAGATACATACATACATACATACATACATACATATACAGGTGGTTTCTTTATGGTGACCGAGTGATTGTGACCGAGCTCGCTCCCTCCATGAAAATGGTATTGCCTGTGCAGATGCACGTGATGCCACATGTCGGATATCAAAGCTGAGAGGACACTGGGACACTTCTTCTCTAGACACATCACATAAACATCTAAATGAAAGCATGTAAATATTGAGTTGAATGACTCTTTGGATAGTCGAAGGTTGGCCTGCTAAGAAGCTACTAATATAGATAAAGAATTTAGATGAATTGTTTTGGTCAAATGGTAGAATGTCTGTGAAGTTAACTATAAATGTTGGTTCGAATCATATAACCAGCTTTCAACTATTTCTAACCAATGGCTGTTTCCAGCCCATTAATTTAATGTTATTATTTATAGCTTTATGGGACGCGCTTCGAGGACTAATATTCGAAAAAAGTGATTATGTACGAGAGGGTACTGAAAAGTTCTTGGCATTAGGATATCCCGAAAAGCTTAGTCCGAGGCCTAAGTTTTCGTGTTCTTTCACAGGGCTTAGAAAAACTGAAGGACCGCAGCAATAAGATGTGAATCTGAGAAGGGAATATCCTATCTGATCTTCCTCTATTTTCTTTTACACAAAGCCGGTAACTTTTCAGCAGCCCCTAGTATACAGGCAGATAGCCACCCGCTGAGCAGTATTTCTGCTCGTAATAATAAACCTTTCTACATTAGTCATAAGACCCGGGAGAGAGGTAGGTAGTCGATAACAATATAAGGAAAGCGACAAGTGTTTATCTCTATCGTGTTAAGGTCTCTGGGGGGTGGAGGGGCATTTTCGTATTATTATGGACGAATGAATAATTGGCTAAAGACACTATAAAATGAAACGAAACATTAATGGCATCAAACTTTCTTCTTTCAGAAGAGATTATAAAGGTCGGAGGCAACGCGCATTCTTTCCGACTCAGCAGTTAAAAAAAAATATATTTTGTCTTTCATGTATTTAATAATCTATTTAATATTTAGTGGTAATTAAATACAAGAAAGAAAAATATATAGATATATTGTCGCTAATTAATTACTAGTCGGCAGTAATGCGTAAACCATTTACAAAAACATCTGGTATCAATGCCGCAAAGGTTTTTTTTTATTTTTAGGTGCACTAACATTCTAGCAGCTCACCGCACTAATAATGATATAGATAGATAAATAGATAGATAGGTAGTTTGATAGATAGATAGGTAGATAGATAGATAGATAGATAGATAGATAGAAAGATAGATAGATAGATAGATAGATAGATAGATAGATAGATAGATAGATAGATAGATAGATAGATAGATCGATAGATAGATAGACAGATAGATAGAAAGATAGATAGATAGATAGATAGATATATAGATAGATAGATAGATAGATAGATAGAAGATAGATAGATAGATAGATAGATAAATAGATAGATAGACAGATACGAGGGCAAGACAATAATGATCCGTCTTGTGTCGAAAGTATAAAGGAATATTAAAATATTCTTTTCTACTCTAGGTACAAGGCCCTAAATTGTGGGGGGAGGTGGGCCAGTCGATTTGATCGACCCCAGTACGCAACAGGTTTATCAACCCCGAAAGAATGAAGGGCAAAGTCGACCTAGGTTGCACGATTAACTGAAAACCTTTTTGGAGAGAGAATACACAAGCTTGTTGACTGCTGGACCAAGTGCATCGAGAAGGAAGGAGACTATATAGAAAAATGACGTACGTGTTTATTCTCTGCTTTTGAATAAATACATTGAAAAAACAAGAGTCCGTATAATTTTTGACTTTCCATCGTATGTAGGTAGATTTTTTAATGTATTCTTCTGAATGTGTGTATAGGTATGTGTACGATGGCCTTAATCTTTTACGTGATCCAAAGATACTGTAAAAGACACTAAATACCACAATACAGGATGAAACCCAAATCTCAACCCAGGACTGCATGGTTATATACTTGCGTACTCATATATATATATATACTCTACTATGTATTGAATGTAACTGAGTTCGATTCCTACTTGCAACCGAAGCCGGAATGTTTAACACGACAAAATATATAATTATTCTTTTTGTTTTTTATTTGTTTTTCTACTCTAGGCAAAAAGCCCGTAATTCTTGGGGAGAGAGGCAGTCGATTATATCGACATCAGTACACAACTGGTACCTAATTTATCGAACTCGAAAGGATGAAAGGGAAAGTCAACCTCGGCGGAACTTGAACTTAGAACGTAAAGAGAGACGAAATACCGCTAATAATTTCGCCCGGCATGCTAACATTTCTTATCTACTCTAGACGCAAGGCCCGAAATTTGAGAAGAGGGGGGGGCAGTCGATTTGATCGACCCCAGTACACAGCTGGTACCTTATTTATCGACCTAGAAGGATGAAAGGCAAAGTCAACCTCGGCGGAATTTGAACTCAGAACGTAAAGACGAACGAAATACCAATTTCTTTACAACCAAGTGGTTAAACACAGGAAGGACAAACAGGGATAGACAAACGGTTTAAATCGATTAAATCGACTCCAGTGCGTAACTGGTACTTAATTTATCGACCCCGAAAGGATGAAAGTCAAAGTCGACCTCGGTGGAATTTGAACTCAGAACGTAACGGCAGACGAAATATCGCTAAGCATTTCGCCCGGCGTGCTAACGTTTCTGCCAGCTCGCCGCCTTAAGATTTATTCTGCTATCTCTGAGCAATCTGAACAACAGTGTACTTTCTGTTGTACATAATGTAGAGACTTATTGATGCCGCTGTTGCTGGTATCGTTACGTCAATTGCTTTCTTTTAAATTTCTATGCGAAAACTTTCAATATTCTTTTTGGTGTGATGTCCTTTGCGCTGCGAAATCAGGCCACAGGCCTATAACAATGACAGCTAAATTATATATTCTCCAATAGAATGGATTTCTTTTTCTGGGGAGCCTTAATATATTTCCTTTACTGTTTAGAGATCCCTACAACAGCAACATTCACGTTCCCCAATCTAATTCCAGATACCTCCATTTCTTTATCCGAATAAATGGAATATAAATCTTCCCTCATGTAGTTATATACCTAAATCTTCGGGCTGAACTAAACTCAACACACCAAACATATTAATCACTCCACTATTTTGCAGTGCTCTTCCTAATATCTGCTGCCTGTTTATAAGCAACAAGGTTATTACCGAGATCATGTAACCAACCAAAATGATAATCTGCGTGCTCTTCATCTGCCAGAAATAACAATCAAATTTCCTTCCGATCATACTCAAGTGTCTTTGAACGGGTTGGAAGCATTCAGCATTCGACGTTCAACAATGCAGTACTTTATCCAATAAATCTGAATAAAGAAGAATGCTCACGGTCCAAATGCTGACATGGAGTTAACCAACAATCAACAAGAGATCCAACAGAAAATAAAACTATATATTACAAACCACTTGGTATGCCACCTAGAGAACTTCTTCAGCAGCCATCGAATTGCTAAAAATAGCAACCAAATTTCTTTCAATTTCAACACTATTTAGCGCTCCGACAGAAAAATACATTGGGGAATAATAAACTCTGATACGCAAAAAGCTGGAATATGACTCTGTGGTTAAAGAGTCAGACTTACAATCATCAGGATGTGAGTTCGATTCCCGCACCGGGCTGTGTGTTGTATTCTTGAACAAGGGGTGCTTATTTCACGTTGCTCCAATTGACTCACTTGTGGAATTGAGTTGCAACGCCCCTGGTGTATATCATGCATGGCTGACCTCTGGTCTTCCACAAACAATCTTACTCGGACTTGTCCATCGAAGGAGAAATTTCTGTGTGCAATCGCATGGTCATTCCTAACCGAAGGGGGTTTCTTTACTCCCTTAACTCCAAGACCGGTCGATGAAACAACTTTGATGATAAATTTGCTGATTAAGAGATAAACTAGCTTTAAAAAAAAGGATTAATGAAAGTGACATGGGATAGTTCAAACAAGAGAAATGCCTGAATAAAATACAAGATGATCACGGATGAAATGCTTTTGATTATACCTGTACTGGATTAGGATTAAGCCAAGGCTACGCAAAAGCAAAACTTAAATTATCTGTGAGTTGATAATCTCCTGACCACATAGAGCTAGATCAATTGGGTAATCATCGACAACGCTTTGGCGTACTTGAAACTGCGCCATAAGTGTATGATTTCTTTATCAGAAGAGATTAGGTTTTCTGAATGACTGGCAAAAAACTGTGCGGTTGATACATTATTAAAATATTAAACTACTGGGTAAAACTGTATTAATGTATTTATGAGATGACAATTCCTAATCTATCAAAATTGTGTAAATATATATATATATATCCATACATATGCACACATACATAAATACACACATACATACATATATATATATGTGCATGTATGTATATATATATATATCCATACATATGCACACATACATAAATACACACATACATACATATATATATATATATATATATATATTATATATATATATATATAATATATATATATATATATATCCATACATATGCACACATACATAAATAACACATACATACATATATATATATGTGCATGTATGTATATATATATATATATATATATTATATATATATATATATCCATACATATGCACACATACATAAATACACACATACATACATATATATATATGTGCATGTATGTATATATATATATATATATATATATATATATACATGTGTATGAGCGAATATATGCATGTTGAACACTCCTATTCGTTGAATTGTTATTTTATTGCACGCATTAGTATCATTATTATTATTATTATTATTATTATTATTATTTCATTTTCCTTATTATTTTAAAGATATCTTTATATTCGCAACCTGTCCTGTCCTGTTCTGTCTTTTTTTTTCTTTTTCTAATTTTATTTCTTCTTCTTCTTCTTCTTCTTCTTCTCTTCTTCTTCTTCTTCTTCATATTTGCATTGATATATTCATATCAACGACAACAATATTTGCTCGGATATTTACTTGTTTATATATTTATTCGCTTACAAATACCCGAATGAATAAATATTCGAATATAAGTATTGCCTTCAAGTCATATAAAGTTACCATCACCCTCAACACCAGCAACACCACCACCACCACCACCAACAACAACAACAACAACAATCTACCCTGTATCTTTGATATGCTTTGTTTAATTTCCAATTTCCACGCAAAACTTTTTATGGCCACCAAGACAATTACGATTTACATCCATCTTAACTGTCACATCGTTTCTGGCGACCAATCAAATTTCTCCAGAAAATCCTTAACACGTGGATCCAACTCATACATGTCAGTCATTTATTAAACGGCACTTCATTGTACGAGCATAGAAATCTTGAAACTTCTAGTTAGAATGAAAGAAAGGTGACAGCTTATAACAAATACACACATTATATATTTTTGCATTCAGTAAATTTATATCGTGCTTACTCCATGAAAATCATACACACACAAATATACATGTATAAATAATAGGCGCGCGCGCACACACATACACGCACTCATGGACTTTCCCGTTATTAGACTACGTATAAGGGTTCGGCAACGCCTTGCCGGGCAACCATAAATGATTTGCTTATAATAATAAAATGCTCATGTTCGCATAATATATATATATAGTTTTCGTTCTCTCTTTCTCTCTCTCTCACTCACTCTCTCTCTCTCTCTCTCTCTCTACATATATATATATATATATATATATATATATATATAGGCGTAGGAGTGGCTGTGTGGTAAGTAGCTTGCTAACCAACCACATGGTTCTGGGTTCAGTCCCACTTGGGCAAATGTCTTCTACTATAGCCTCGGGCTGACCAAAGCCTTGTGAGTGGATTTGGTAGATGGAAACTGAAAGAAGCCCGTCGTATATATGTACATATATATATGCGTGTGTGTGTTTGTGTGTCCGTGTTTGTCCCCCTAGCATTGCTTGACAACCGATGCTGGTGTGTTTATGTCCCCGTTACTTAGTGGTTCGGCAAAGAGACCGACAGAATAAGTACTGGGCTTACAAAAGTATAAGTCCTGGGGTCGAGTTGCTCGATTAAAGGCGGTGCTTCAGCATGGCCGCAGTCAAATGACTGAAACAAATAAGAGTAAAAGAGTAAAAGAGTATATATATATAAAGAGCATTACTATACATAAATGCCTCAAGCTACGAGGGACTCTCAAAGTCAAATCTACCATAATAAACATATTTTACCGAACGCGAGGGAATGCAACTCTCGAAGCGAGCATCTTAAAAACAGATTCAGCTGCAGATCATATGATTTCATAATTAGTGCACAAAATGCACTTTTAATCGTCAGTTCAGGCATAATCAAGTTACATAAAAATGAACAAAAAAATCAACATACCAGACGAACACCAAATGTATCCAGCATAGTGCGTAGAATTGTTCACTTATATATATCCATGTAAGAGGTAGGCTTTTCGAATTGCATCTCGGTACACGAGTTTATTCAAAATAAAATTTAGCACTGAATATATTCCGGTTAAATTTACAATTTAAAAATAGGATAGAATCTTTATAAGAATTAATCAAGTAGTTAGATCGAAAAACATTATAAAGGAAAATTTTATTAATTATTCCATTTTAATATATTTATTTATATTAAAGCCACGAGGGACTCTTCAAGTCAAAACTACCATAATAAACACATTTTACCGAACCCGAGGGAATGCGTTCGTAGCGTGATGCATTTATGTATAGTAATACCCTTAATATAAATAAATTTATTTAAAGGGAATAATTAATAATTTTTCCTTATGAGGTTTTTCACGCTCACTACTTGATAAATTCTTGATAAATTCTTATAAAAATTTTATCCTTTTTTAAAATTGTATATATAAATATATATCCCTATATATATACCCCTATTACGAAATCCTACGGAAGCACAGCATCATTAAAGCGATCACGTATCTATCCGCTAGAAGTTCGAACTTTGCTAAACTGAAGATGTAATAAAGGGCCTGTCCACGTAGCCAGTGGTGTGGCTTCAACTTAATAAAGAAAATTGGCCTTGTATGTTTCATGTTTGTCCGTCGGACCGCTCCATCGTGGCAAAAAGAAATCCTAGATACCACAGTCTACTAAGTATCTCAGGTACTTATAGTCCGCTAAGGAATCGGATAACAATCCTTGTCATATACACCTATAACTGCAGCTGTTTGGATGAGAGAAGCAGAATGAACCATTTAACTGAAGAGAGAACAGGAATGTCCCATCTAATGGAAGGCAAAAAGGAAATCAAATGCGATGTGCTGGGGCTCTGTGAAACAAGTGGAAGGAAAGATATAAACGTGAACAGGACAGATATAAATTCCTTGGCATTGGGAAAAGCGGAAGGTGATACATGGCTCATCGTAAGCAAAGAATAAGCTTCGAAACTCCTTTCTTGCCGATTGCCTTCGTTGCACATCTGAGTGCCAAATGTTAGTCTCTCGAGAAATGCCAGCCTGTAGACTATACAGATCTCTGCTCTCACAAATACGAGCAAAGACGACGAAAACACTCGCCCACAGGTTCACATACATCATAGGGATGGGAGATTTCAATGTAAAAGTTGGAAAAGGAAAACAGAGAGAAATGCTTGTATGTAAGTAATTATGTATGTATGAATGTATGAATATATGTATGTATGTATATACGTACGCATGCAATCATCTATGTATGTATGTATGTATGTTATGTCAGGTCACTTTCGAGTGCTACTGGTAATATTTAGCCCAGTACAACCTGTTGCATGGTCGGGTCGTCGGCGATTAAACCGGCAATCCCACCAAGCTTGCTTGGTGAGGAGGGTGTTTATTGGATACCCTGCGGGATGAAAAACAAAACCCGTCAAAGGTGGGAGGAACCCTTGAGAGTCAACGGCCATCCAATAAATGTCTTTAGGCTGTATCATGCGCGGGAACATAGAAATAATCGGACTGAATAACCGATCGCACGGTTAAACCATTGGGAGTGAAGGACTTCTAGCCTTTGTTAGGGCATCCTTCTAGGAGAAGGTAACTCGGGTAACTGGGATAACTCCGACTTAAAACCTGTGGCTCAGTGGTTACCGATGATGTTGACTTGTTCTTCTTTTCAGATTATGGCTACTGTTGCTTAGTGAGTGAGATTGACTCAGTGCACAGCCTTTCCTCACTTTAAAAAAAAAACTTCTTGCACAGGCATTGCACGATAACAACATTGATTAAGCTTCGTGCAATGGCCATACTCGATAACGAGGGGGAGCCACCATGTATGTATGCATGTATGTATGTATGTATGTATGTATGTATGTATGTATGTATGCAAGCATATATGTATGTATGTCTGTATGCATGTAAGTATGTAATTATCTTCTGTTTTGGTTATTTAAATTCTTCCTTCGAAGAAAGAGCTGATTTCTAACAAAGATACAAAGTGCCATCGTTAGAATACCGATAACGAATACAATGCCATATTTTTAATTCGAAAAATGTCCATATATATTTTTACCCCCCTCCCCCATTTTATACGTTGAATTATATTGTTCAAAATTACCTGAAAAGAAACGAAAGTCTCAGACACGTGTGGGAACAACAAAGAGTGTATTGGTTTGGAGCTCAGGAAAGAAGAGATTATACACACACACGCACACATACACACACATACAAACGCCATATATATATATAGGGGTTAAAGGAGATTCAGCGCGACCGATTGAGTGACAGAGAGACGCATAGATAGATAGATAGATAGATAGATAGATAGATAGATAGATAGATAGATAGATAGATAGATAGATAGATAGATAGATAGATAGATGGGTAGGTAGATGGATAGATAGATAGATAGATAGATAGATAGATAGAAAGATAGATAGATAGATAGATAGATAGATAAATAGATAGATAGATTGATAGATAGATAGATAGATAGATAGATAGATAGATAGATAGATAGATAGATAGATAGATAGATATGTTTCTTTATTAGCCACACAGGGCTGCACACAGATAGAACAAATTACAAGGTAGAGCTTTTCTTTTGAAGGGTTAAAAAAAAAAAAAAGGAAGGGGAGAGTTTCGATCAAAAGGGATCGTAAAAGGAGAGAAAGAGGACAAAAAAGGGGGGGTTAAAAAAAGGGGGAGAGGAAAAAAAAATTGATCAGTAGGGATCGTTATCACAGAAATGTCAATATGAAGTGTAAAGGGGAGGACAGGTGAGGTTTACCCGTGGAAAGAAAAGCCTACGGAAAAGACCACGGTAACCTCGGTCAATGAAGTCACATTTTATATTCTTTTTTTTTTTTTTTTGCAAATAAGCAACTCTCTGTTTTCGATTTCTGGGTTCATAGGACTATGCTCAAGGTGGCTTCGTCATTCATACGTGCCATTCTTGCTACATTCACCCATCTTTTTTTAAACATTTCGCTAGACAAAACTTGCCTCTCTACTCTCACTTTCCTTTTCAAGTGGTACTTGAAGAAGTTGATGAGAGATTGACCAGAGAGGAAAGTGTTTGTCTCCAATCCTTTCAGACGCGTCCACCAGATACATTCTTTCGCCATAGCCACAAGGATGATGAAAATAGCTCTTCCTTCCCGTTTGAAGGAAGGAGGCGTGACAATATTGACGATAGACTCAGCTGATAAACCGACTCGTCCCACGCGTGACAGCAGTTGTTCGACATAAGCCCACAGGTCGGAAATTGTTGACACTGAACGAGTGCGTGCAGAACGGTTTCGTCGCTCTGACCGCATCTCGGGCAGGTCGGCCCGTGTTTTCTCGAGCCGTGTCTGTAGAGCTTATCCCGAACGGGTAGCGCTTCTCGGTAGCACTGCCAGGCCAGGGATCTCTGGAAGTTGTCCATGGGCCCTGGCCCGAAAGTCGTCCTGAACAGGCGGGTCAGGTACTCCTCGTCGACGTCCAGGTTCGCCCCGAGCTCGTCGTCGTACCTCCCCTCCACTAAACCCCTATAGAATGCTTTGGTTGTGTTGAAGTCACTGAAGGTCGACCCAGGACGGCAGAGTTGCTTGAGAGCAACGCGACACTCGCGGTGCCATTCGCCCTTCCTCGGCCTCTTTTTGATCCACGACTGCAGTTCGGTCATGGAGACGAGCTGCGGGAAAGCGTGCCTCACAAACGGCGACCACACCTGTTCACCGTCGTCTACATAGAGCCAGAGATGTCGCAGTCTCAGCGCGTGTCTGCGCATCATCAACCACGGCATGCCCAGCCCTCTTTTAACGGGTGTTGACAGCAAATGGATCGCCTGACCATCGGGACGCATCCTTTCCACATGAAGCGAAAGAGGATGCGTTGTAGTTTGGTGATGGTAGGGTCGGGACAAGGTACGACGGTCAGGCGGTAGTAGATGACGGACGCGATGTACGTGTTCGCCACCTCCGCTCGACCTTTTAGGGACAGTTTCCTCTCGGCCCATTGCCGGGCGAGAGTGACCACCCTACTCGTTATCTCGTTCCAGTTCTTCTCCACTTGGAGGTCCGGACCAAACCAGACCCCGAGCACTCAACCGGGCCGTCGGTCCAGCGTCCCACGACGGAGGCGCTGGTGGACGGCATGGGCTTGCTTCTCCAGGTGCCTAGTCGCAAGCCCACTGACTTTTCCCGGTTGATTTTCGCTCCTGTCACCCTTCGTAGTTTTTCAGTGTCTCGCCGACCAGCTCGATGTGCTCGTGGCTAGACACTATGACGGTGACGTCGTCCGCGTATGCAGACACGCTCGTCCCGCATCCCAATTCTCGCGGGATGCCCCTTAGAGTCGCCAGCTTCCGCAGTAGTGGCTCAAGAGTCAATACGTATAGAAGCGCCGAGAGGGGGCATCCCTGACGGACCGAACGTGCAATGTCGAAAGGTCTCGATAGATGTCCATTACGCGAATTACCGAACGGATGCCTCTGTACAAGGCAGCTATCCAGCCGCGGAAGACGGGACCGAAACCAGCCGCTCTCAGGACTGCCTCCAAGTATCGATGGTCTACCCTATCAAAGGCTTTCGATTGATCCAAGTTGATCAGGGCCCCCACCCATGCCAGGTTCGTTAACTACCTGTCTATGATGTAGCGCATCAGATGGAGGTTGTCATGGATGGTCCGGCCTGGCACGGCGCATGTTTGCGCCTTGTCGACCAGTTTCTCGATGACAAGCGCCAACCTCTTGGCTAGCACCTTGGCCAAAATGTTCAAGTCTGCATTAAGCAGAGTGATGGGCCTAAAGTTATCTATTACATTTCCTTGTTTAGATCTTTCTTCAGCAGCAGTGTTACGGCTCTCGGCTCACAAAACCAGGAATGCTCCCGTTTTGCTGCCAGTTGCAGTACACCGCCGCCAAGAGATCTCCAAACAAGTCTGGCATACAATTGTAAAGCTCGTAGGGTAGACCATCCAAACCCGGTGATTGTCCCTCGAGCATTCTGCCATCGCTTCCCGCACTTCCGCCGCCGTGATGGCACCTTCGCAGCACCCTGCCTTTCTTGTCGAGAGTCGTGGTAGGCTATGTAGGTAGGCACTGAAGTCCACCCTACGTTCTTGCCCTCCACTCGTTCCGAACAGTCGGGCAAAATGCTGCTGAAAATAGATAGATAGATAGATAGATAGATAGATAGATAGATAGATAGATAGATAGATAGATAGATAGATAGATAGATCGATGGGTAGGTAGATAGATAGATAGATAGATAGATAGATAGATAGATAGATAGATAGATAGATAGATAGATAGATAGATAGATAGATAGATAGATAGATAGATAGATAGATAGATAGATAGATATATAGATAGATAGATAGATAGATAGATAGATAGATAGACTCACATACAAGAAAACAAACTGACAGAGAGATCGGGCAACCGCATTTCAAACTGAATTTTTTTTCGGCTCTATTTCCACAATAAAAACATGTGTAAAGACAACACAGTAACTTCTTGCAAATTATTTGATCACAAATTTATTCGATGCAATTTGTTTTGTGTAGATCGGCTACAACGATACCTGCCTTATCAGACGTGTTATCTTCGAGTTTAAATTCTTAGTATTGATACTGTTAAGTTTTCCACGAGCGCTATTTGTATTTTTCTGACGTACTTTTTGTTTTTCTTTAAGATGCTCTATTTCAATTTCTGATATCTTTTTTTTCCTTTTCACAATATATCTCCTCATGTTAGCTAGTTTATAGGGGATCATCGCTGTATCCACATCTGCGTTATTAATCTTCCAGGTTTTTATCAGAATATGCCGTCGATTTTTAGTTTTGTACGTAAAGTATTGCTGTAAAATAAGCGTTCAGCATAGAAACACATTTCTCTTGTAATCACTCATGTTATTATTATTATTGTTATTATTATTATATTATTATTATTATTATTATTATTATTATTATTATTATTATTATCATTATATTATTATTATTATTATTATTATTATTATTATTATTATTATTACTATTATTATGTTCCTTACTGTCAACAACATCGTACCTAGTTCCACCGCGGAAATCATTAATCATATTATCAACATCTTTGTCATTGCTATCATCCATTACAAATTTCTTCTCAAGTGTTCGTGTTTGTGAGTGATAAAACCATTAGCATTCGCACACGCGTGTGTCTTCGGCTATGTGTCCGTATGCCTTACTGAAGTATATATATATATATATATATATATATATATATATATATATGTATGTATGCATGTATGTATGTATGTATGTATGTATGTTATGTATGTATGTATGTATGTATGTATGGATGGATGGATGGATGGATGGATGGATGGATGGATGGATGGATGGATGGATAACAATAAGTTTATATCCAGGGTAATAAACTACTGCGTTAATTTAACTGCACGAAAAATTATGCAAAATAAATAGAAAGTCGGCCTTAGTATTTTGTAGGTCGTACTTTAATTAATAACACGAATTTCACCTGATTAGGCATGGGTTTAATTAAATTATCAATGGCAGACTGCATCATGATAATCCTACTTTCAGCTCTCCAATTTATGCAATTTTCGACGATCTTGCAACTTTCTGTCTAAAGGTTCCCATACATGGGCTATCGGAGGACAAGATCGAGACTCCGAGCAACATACTGCAGTGATTCAGCGCCGCGTTTTATTATTATTATTTTTTCTACGTTTGCATTGCTTAGTTTGTGTGCCTCGGGGCTGCCTAGAATAAATGGATAATCAGTCCTTTTAAATGTATAATCAGCATTTTGGAATATTTAAATCACTTTCAGCCAAAATGAGTTATGTTCTGTTAAGAGCACAAAACACTACCCTACCGATAACAAGTTTGGTTGTCCCATACAAACGATCTCGTTCTCATATTTCAGTTTTGTTGCACCACACGGATTTTGAACTTGAATCGGAAATTGGCAGCATCTGCTGTCTGCAGACAATGATATTTACGACCGAAGGTAATGCTAGAGCAAATAAGTCGATGCCAGCTTTTATTTCTAAGTTTGGTACTTATTTAATCGCTCTCATTACAGAAACATTTGGCTATGTAGAAGTAAACAAATCACCGGTTATAAAGCGGAGTCGTTTTGTTGGTGTCGAATAATAACAACGTAAGAAAGCACAAATACACAAACCCACACGCGCTCACGTGCACACATGAATATATCAATTCCACGGGCTTCCATACAGTTTCTTTCCAACAATTTCATACGCACAAAGACTTGGCCGACAGGGGTTATAGTATAAGGCACTTGCTTAACTTTCAGGGTGGCAGGAATGAACCCTAAACCACGTAGCTGCACATAAGCTTCTTAACCACACAAATATAATTGCAATTACATATATATATATATATATAATATATATATATATATAATTCAGTCCAGTTGACAACGTAGGTGAGTTA
>NC_043009.1:57836662-57854162 GCF_006345805.1 Octopus sinensis | reverse complement strand
CATCGTTACAGGATCGATAAAATAAGTACCAGTTGAGCATTGGCATCAATTCAATCGACTATCCCCCTCCCCACAAGATTTCAAAACGTGTCTCTATAGTAAAAAGGACTGTCTATTACTTTCTTGATGATGGCGAGCTGTGCGAAATGTTAGCAGCATTTCTTCCGGCTTTACGTTCTGATTTCAAACGCCACCGACATCGACTTTGCCTTTTTGTTGCACAATGCGTCTCCATCTTTCCTTTAATTTGAAAAATACCTTCTTCCCAGAATTGAGGTGGTTTCATGGCAAAGAATTCCTCACGGTATCTTTTTACGTTATCCAAGGTATTGAAATTTTTACCATTAAGAGAAGGAGCAATAACTGGTGAATATGGAGGGTGGTGTAACACATTCCAGCCGAGCTGCAGCAATTTTTGTCCGGATCCAAAGCATCAAGTGCCGAAAATGAACTTTCTTATCTTCCATTTTAAAGGGTTACAGAATTAACACAGGTTATAGGAACATAAATCTTCTTCCACGAACTGTGCTCTAAATGGAGGTATAGTCCAATCCTATTTTATGGACTCAACCATGTTCTAAAATAAGTCGAAAGGTAAGTTTCTATAAATCGGCACGAACTTTCCGGACAACCCAATATATTTAAATTATTCTTACTGTAACCTATCCGGATTTATTTTTTATTTTCCCATTAGTCTAAGTACGTCATGGACTATATTTTCCATGGTACCGATCATTTTCAGACGATACGGAGTGGGTTTTTAAGGATATATTGCTGATATACCTAGCAGTCCGCGCTATGTGCATAAACATTCAGTCTAGCGATGCTGGAGGTTCTGCAACAGGTAAGGTTCTTGTTGCTTCCTGCGGTGTTATACGTAATACCTTTGAAATTACGGTGTACCGATCGTTGTAACAGCTTGAATCTCATTTCAATTTTAAGGATGACTTCATTTCATACGAATTTTTTCACCTTTTCATATTTCAATATTTCTTCCTATTATCACAAGGGACCTTGTAGTAAACCTATCAATTATACAAGCAGAAGACATAATACTTCCATTTTTTCCTCTCTAAATATATTATATTTTATATAGTTTTTAACCACAGCCATTTAGTCAATATCAAGGCTGTTTAAGGCGGCGAGATGACAGAATTGTTAGCAAGCTGAACAATATGCCTACCGATATTTCACCCTTGAGTTCAAATTCTGCTGAGTTCGACTTTGCCATTCAGCCTCAAGGAGTCGATAAAACAAGCACCAGTTGAAGACGTGGGTCGATATAATTGACTTTCACCTTCTCCCGAAATTGCTGGCCTTGAGCAAAAATTTAAAATCAATATTTTATATACGAGGAGCTACTCATAAGTAACAGGAAACTTTCTCTGTGGGACAAGCGCTTTGTATTTCAGGCTACCCCCGCTAGAAGCCACTTGATGAGACCTTCAGTCATCAGTCTGCCGACCGGCATCCGGCCCTCGGGTCGTACTTCCGCGTTGTGTGTCTTTGTTTTGCAGTGCTTTTCCACTGTTCTTCGATTTTTGCGATGGTTGAAACGAAGTAACAGCGTACTTCCGCTGCGGCCGAAACAGTTGTCATGCTTCAAACAGCTTACACGGACCATCCCATAAGCAAACACTAGTTTACGAGTTGTTTCCGCACTTTAGGAATGGTCACTTGTCGCTTGAAGACCAACCTCATTCAGGACGACCGTCGACCTCCCGAACGAATGAAAACATGAAAATTCATGAGCTGATTTTGGAGGACCGTCATCGAACAACTGACGAACTTTTTGATATGGCTGGTGTATCCTGGAGCTCCTGTGAACGACTTTTGAGCGAAAAGAGTTGTAGCAAAATTTATGCCTTCGTTGTTCACGGAGGATCATAAGCAGTCATGAGTGAATGCGTGTCGTGAACTGAAACAACGGTTGCAAATTGATTCGGATTTTTTCTTTAGAATGTCATCTCTGGTGACATATGTTGGTGCTACAGAATTTGCAGATGTGGAAGTGGTGAAGAATAAAACGACGGAGGCGTTAAAATGCATCTCAAGGGTTCCAGCACTGCTTCAAACAGTGAAAAACGTGTCTGGACTGATGCATTATTTCAAATGGGGAATACTTTGAAGGCGATAAATGTGTAAACAGCTAAAACTAAATGAATAAAATATTGCAAAATTCCGGTTTCTTTTTTAGTACCCCGTCGTTACGACATGACCATATTTCATTGGTTCAAATCTATGCACTTATGCACACACACACACACCCGCAAGCACATACACCGGTGTACACAAACAGATATGAATATATGTGTGTTCGTGGGGTGATAGGTCTACATGTAGTTTGGAATCAGAAACAAAGTATATTTTTATTGATGTTAGGCGCTGGCTCACATATGATGCACCACACCCATATTTGTTTATTCCCTAGCAATTACTATTATTCATCCTTTTCTCTTCGTTTTGTAGGCATAGTGCATCTAGGACTACATTACACTTTCATTTTTAAACTACGTCATTTGAAGTGAACTTGAATGTGATTTGCGTCTTAAATATAATAACACATCTTAGATATAATAAATATTGATATGCCATCATCGATCAGTGTATTTATTGCGATTCCTTTAGAACTCAAACCAGCCCTCAACGCAGCGAACCATGATTAAAGACAAAGCAGCCGTCTCATTTTAAGACATATTGTATCCCGGACTACATTATCCAATGATGTCTTTCCTTTCCAAGATAATGGTGTATGAGTGAAAGTGAGGTTTGATAGCGATTAAAGCTGTTGGAGTAAACACGTAGAGGTCTTGGAACTGTTGATGGCATTGATTCAGATAACTCATACAGTTATATGCAAAACAGGAAAGAGAAGATTCTTGTTGATTCCGGAGATTCTAAAATCTCCCGAGGCGATCTCTACTGGATTCTCTTCCTCTTGCAACTATGTGTTAATACTGTGTGTATGTATATTCTTGGTTGATTATATAATGTGGAAAGTTTTCTGCCATGAAGATTCGGTAACTTAGACTCATTCGGTGGTTCCAAGCAATACAATGAGATGAACATTTCACGGAAACAAACACCGTGTTGTAAAGGAAGCGTGTTTGCAGATGCTCGATTTGCTGGTTATAGTAGCTAAATCTTTCAAAACCTACTGACTATTGTCTTAAAAGAATGAAGATCACAACTGAATAACAACGCTTTTCATAGCCCGAATATGAGAGAATAGCTTTGTTTAAAGTTATGCCTCATCTCTGCTGATCTCGGTTAAACAACAAAATCAAAAATTAATTGCTGAGAATCTCCTTGTCACTTAACCTGCTCGAAATAACATGAAAATCTCCTTCAGATGATACTCTACTGTTTCAAAAAAGAAGACCATATACGTTGGCCTGGGTTCACTGCACCGAGGAAAATACGTGATGGCTATGGTTGGAATGTCTGTTCAATTAACAACTAAGTTATTCAACTATAGAACTAATGCTGCTACCTCCGTACTCATTAATAACACATACAGTAATACCTCAGTTTACGAGGAGCCGTTTTACGAGACCCCGAGTTTACCAGTTTTTTATAATAAATGTAAAAAAGGTTAAACAGCCATTTTGTGTGTGTTACAACACTGCAACATGTGGCAACACCGGTTCTGTTGCATCTACACAGCAACTAAGTAAAATTGCGGCATAAAATTTCATTCCTACTATGGGAAATGATTGCTCTGTTTGACGAGTTTTCGTTTTACAAGCGATTTCCGGGAACGAATTAATTCGTATATCGAGCCATTACTATATTGCATAATTAAACATTCTGAATAAACATTCTTGACTTCAGAATCATCTCAGTGAATTCGCTTCTGACGTGTTTACAACTCCGACATTAATAAATTCTTCATTATATAAACAGGTATTTCTATTCAAGCCTTGAAAATACCTGTTTGGCCTCAAGGCTGCTCTAATTAATTTCTTTATTACCCTCCAGGGGGCTAAACATAGAGTGGATTTGGTAGACGGAAACTAAAAGAAGCCTGGCGTATATATGTATATGTGTATATGTGTTTGTGTGTGTGTTTGCCCCCCCGCCCCAACATCGCTTGACAACCGATGCTGGTGTGTTTACGTCCCCGTAACTTAGCCGTTCGGCAAAAGAGACCGATAGAATAGGTAAAAAGGCTTCCAAAGAATAAGCCCTGGGGTCGATTTGCTCGACTAAAGGCGGTGCTCCTGCACGGCCGCAGTAAAATGACTGAAACAAGTAAAAGAATGAAAGAATAAAAGTATGACTTAATTTTTAATGACTTATTCTTTGTAAGCCCAGTACTTATTCTATCGGTCTCTTTTGTCGAACGCGCTGCTCACGATTTCGAAACAAACTCCAATTTCGTTCAACCTTGCTACGTCTATTTATATACATGTATGTGTGTGTGTGTGTGAGTGTGGTGTGTAAGCGTGCGTGTGAGTGCGTGTCTATTTATTTGTACACAGCTACACTTCTACAACCGTCCCTCCACCCTTCTTAAGTCCCTTATAGAACTGCATTCCAGCGTGGTCTCTAAATCCACGCCTGTTTTTGTTCTCTCGAATCACTTTTCCTTTTCACTGTCCTTCTCTGATTTTCTCCTCTGTCTGCTGATGAAGTACTAGCATTCGAAACGTGAAAACTCTTTTCTTTCTTTTTTAAGCATTAAACTATTAAACTAGTTTTTGAACCTACGACCTTCAGAGTGTGAGCCAAACTCTCTCACTACTAGGCCGCACTCCTTCATAGGAGTAGAATTGTTCTTGTAGAAATCATAAAGTAGAATTGTTCTTGTACATTTACTACTGTCAATCTGTAAAAGAGTCATAAATATTTCCTTGGGTTGGGCTGCAAAAATTGAGAAACTAATTGAACGCTGAATAGAGCAGAAAATTTTATCGCGTCTACGGCTGTAACAACGTCGTCATTATTTCCAGACCTTCCCGAATATAAATCTATTAACTGAATAACTGAATTAAAATGGTTAAAATTTGGAAATATGCTCACCAGAAATGCATATTGCATTTATTTGTGACAACGTAAAAGAGTTAATCATTTTGGGGGAAAGGCCGTGCGTGCTTTCCTATGATAATTTGTTATGGGAATGAAAATAATTAAGTTTAACTAGGATTGCAAAGCAATTCGTAGGAGTTTGTGTCTCGTTATGGCAATCTGTAGAAGAGTATACTGTTGTCATGGTTTAGGAAAACGAATAGTCAACAGTGACAATAGAAGTATATTATAGTTATGTATCTTATTTATATATGACATCCATATTTGAATAAGTTACAAAAGATTCGAATTGAGTAGGTATAGTAAGAATATTAAAATACTATGAAATATTCAAGACTTCGCATCGTTCAGATTTGTCCGGAAAAACGGACTCCGTATTTAAATAAAGGAAGCTATAGATGTCTGACATTAGAGGAATACAAGGTATGTTATGTACACAGAAGAGTAGATGTAGCAAGCGATTAAAAAGCTCACAGCACACAGACGCACATCCACATAAAGACACACACTCATGTATATTCGCATATATGCACTCACTTATATGAACACATAGTTAGATACAGAGATAAATAGAAAGATATATATATATGTGTATGTGTGTGTGTGTGTGTGGCTTAGTGGTTAGGGTGTTGAACTCGTGATCGTAAGGTTGTGGTTTCGATTCTTTGACTGGGCGATGCGTTGTGTTCTAGAGCAAAACACTTCATTTTCACGTTGCTCCACTCCACTCCACTCAACTGGCAAAAATGAATAATCCTGCGACGGACCGGTGTCCTGTCCTGGTGGAGAATTGCTACGCCATTGAAACCGGGAAATCGGCCCTTATGAGCCTAGCACGGCTCATGTATTGATAGATAGATATAGATATAGATATATATAGCAGAGAGAGACGGGAGATAGAGAGATACGTTGATTGAGATTCCGTCGATTTCGAAGATGTATCTTCAGTGATTTGTTAAATTTAGTGATTTACTCATTGACTTGACGTGTGAAGTGGATGACCGTTTCAAAAACACATTTACCCTTAGCATAATTGTTTGGAAGAATAAAAGTTACAGAGCGTATGCTTAGATAGGAATTGAATTACAGGCACAGTCTCTCCGGTGGCCTTCCGCACAATTTCCATTTACAATTCCGTACAGATGTGTCGAGGGAATCGAGACACCACACAATGGATTAGAACCTTACACCTCACGATTTTGAAACGAACTCCAATTTCGTTCAACCTTGCTAAGTCTATTTATATATGTGTATATGTGTGTGTGTGGTGTGTAGGCCTGCGTGTGAGGGCGTGTCTATTTATTTGAACACAGCTACGCTCCTACAACCGTCCCTCCACCCTTCTTAACCCCCTTATAGAACTGTATTCCAGCGTGGCCCCTAAATCCTCGCTCGTTTTTGTTTTCTCGAATCACTTTTCCTTTTCGCTGTCCTTCTTTAATTTTCTCCTCTGTCTGCTGATGAAGTGCCTGCGTCCGAAACGTGAAAACTCTTTTCTTTCTGTTTTAAGCATTAAACTATTAAACTGATACCTACCCCTGGTGTGTTGTCTTCTTCCTTTCCTTTTCATTACATTCATAATCCCTACATATATATATGAATAAATGCATACATATATATATATATATATATATATATATATATATATATATATATATATATATATATATATGTGTATGTGTGTGTGTGTGTATGTGTGTGTGTGTGTGTAGAAAGGATTGCTGCTGCTATGTTTGTTTTACCACTAAAACTCTGAACTGCATCTGAACGTGTGTTGTTGAGACTTGCTATCAGAAGCGGCTATATGTGGTTTATCCTTGAGCAGGTAGAAAAAGATTAGAGTAAAAATAAAAACGCAAGCCGTTTATCATCACTTGACAAAGTCACTTCATTTAGATAGAGAATATAGATATATAGAGTCTCTTATAGCTGTTTCTGAAATAGCCAAGCGTGTGGACCATCATATATCATACATATATATATATATATATATATACGATCGATTTCTAATGAACTAAATGAAGACCTCGAGCAACTGCCCACAATATTTGATCTCAGTCCCTCAGACCAGCGAAACAATAGATAACCTATGAGATCACTAGACATTCTAAGACCACTAGTTAACATCCCCAACGCGAAATCTATTACAAAACGGAGAAATATAATAGATGTAGTCTTGGATATACAATACCTCAAAATAAAACAGCAAAATGACGCTTAGATTGTCTTTAATGCAAAGATTTGATTTATCACAAATTCGCAACGGAATAACTAAATAAGGCAATCTGCTGTCTCGCAACTACAGACTTATTCAATTTTCTAGTATCTGTTTTCTTTTTTATAAAAAAAAACTTGTCACAAAGCAGAACATTAATTGAAAGCAAGCTGAATTGTGTTGTCAACCACCCAACTCTATTAGATCACTTTTGTTGACTTAATCGATCCCAAGAGTGTCATATACCAAGTTGACTACGGTAAGATTAGAACCATTATTATTATTAATAATAATTAATAGAATTCAATACAAATTTAAATACAGTAAGGTATTTTATATCGACATTCTACCAATTTATGCTAAATCACTGTCGTTTCTAGAAAATAAAACAATTCCATTAAATTAATTTACATTAAAATTATTTCACAATAGCTATATATTCTTAATTTCATCCAGAATATTTTACGGCACCATATATTTTCTGAATGACAAAATAAAACAATAAAGAAATTAGAAAACACAAACAAAAAAATTTAAAACAGATTCTTTCAGCTTGATATTAATATTTCTATTTAACCCTTTTTTAATGAAAGATCTGAAATTAAATTCCATTCATGATAAAACCATTCTCAAAATGAATTATGGCAGCAAGAATTATTAAATTATTTTGCTGAGATCTTTTTTTAAAATTATATAACTAAATAATATTTAATAGTTTGAGACGGTCGACCCCTCTCACATGCACTAACTCCGTCATATCATGACATAGAGAAAATTAATTATCTCATCTGTTTATACCCTACAGGACCTTAATTACATTTATGGCTACGCCTAGACGTTGATAATTAATTAATATAGCAGGTATGTGACGCAAAAGAATTAAAAAACCAAGTCTTAAGCAACGTGACATGTCTAATAATAATATAACACTCACACTAGCAACACCTCTTACATCTCACTTTCTACAAAATTACCCGCCTTCTGTTATTATAACAAAACTCATGCAATGCATAGATTACACAGTCACTATTCAATAATATGTAACATATCTCTAATAGCACATATCTCTATACAATATACAGACAAAATATTTAAATAGAGCTAGAAATAACCAAAACGGCTCCAACAACAAAGCAAAGCGGTGGTAACATACAAGCACTAATTGACACTCCCGAAGGGCGAAAATAATGTACAGGCCTAAGCAACACGGTAGTACATCTAATGGTGCAGAAGAAGCTGTTAAAAATCATGTGATTATATATTTAATCAATAATATCAAAGTTAATAATAAGCATCCACTTTTTATTTATTTTTGAGATACTTGTTTCTTTATTAGACACGAGGACCTACCTATCTTAACATTCAAAAATATTGCAAACGCTAACGTGACAACATCTGCTCTTGTACAGACACAAATAAATGGAGTTGAGAAAATAATGTAACACACGAAAAATGTATCACGTTTTAATAAAGTATAAAACACATGTTTCCACACGGGTGCAAATTGGCATTCACTGAGAGTCAGGGAACCCAAGGACCTGAACCACGAGCAGGCTGCAGATTTCCTCTCTACTGAAAGTAACATCCAGGTAAAATTCAAAGACAGGGGTGGCAAGCTGGCAGAAACGTTAGCACGCCGGGCGAAATACTTTGTGGTATTTCGTCTGTCTTTACGTTCTGAGTTCAAATTCCGCCGAGGTCTACTTTACCTTTCATCCTTTCGGGGGCGATAAATTAAGTACCAGTTACGCACTGGAGTCGATGTAATTGACTTAATCCGTTTGTCTATCCTTGTTTGTCCCCTCTATGTTTAGCCCCTTGTGGGCAATAAAGAAATAAGAATTCAAAGACAGACTCACTCATAAGTTACAGTATCAACACTTGCCACAGCTTTTCATCAGTTCGGAAAAGGACAATACATTTCCCTCCATTATGCTTTCTGCATCATGTAGAACTTCATGTAGAACTTCATGTAGTCATAGACATAGAGGCCTATCCTTAAACCTTTCAAACATGGCCACCATACTACCTATTTGCCCATACTAACCAAACGGAGAAAAATTCTCCGCCACTTCTGTCACAGAGGTTAGTACGGAGATTTTAAAATCTGTCCTAAAAAATGTCGTCATAGCTCCACAAGCCAACCGTGCATAGGCTTCAAGGGGTGCATAATATAAGAATTCCTAGCCCTCTGCCATTATTGGACCCGCTCGGCTACCAGCAATCTGATATCATCCGTTTAACACTCTCAGCCCATAGCAATCTGGAATTTGTCCACAGTACTTGAGATGAAATTACCCCGGAATATACTGCTTGACTGGCTTTCACTAGAGCCCACAATCGGCCTGAGAGATTACTTACTCATATCCACCACAGACCATTCCTTATATGCTAGTATGCACGATCCACCGATTGCATTGCCCGGCTAGCAGTGGTTTTCACGTCACCCACATGTGCAGATCTGTCAAAGAGGCAATCTGTGAGGGAGTGTACTTTACAAAAGGCGTTCTCATATGCTTGCGTCTAAAAATTATTGCAGATGAGGGAATTACAGTGCATGCCTTGACATCAGTAGACTTTTAGACAAAAAGTACCAAGCCCTTTATTGCAAAAATAGACCTTTAGAAGCAACGAAAGAAAAGATGCAGTAATTTGGTTCGAAACAAGGGCAAGTGACAAAGGTCAGAATATATACAAAACCATAGTGATGTACGTTTATTTCTCTACCAACTTCTATCCACTTTCTGCCAGAGCAGCCTTTCCATTATATGTTTTTCTTTCAATTCTGGCAAATTTTATTATCATCATCATTATTTTCCCCACATTCTAACAATTCTTCGGCCCCAACCGCTGCCTCCTTCTCTTCACCTCTCAGCCATCATCTTGCTTCTACTTACGTATCTTATTTTATATATCCTCCTCAGATATTCTGGCCATTTATTTCTCTTATGGCTCATGATTCCTTACCACCTCCCTCCCATTTCTGCTACACCGGCTCGAAACCCGTTCAGTTTTTCTTTTGCTTTTCCCCGATATCATCCAACCTTCCCCCATCCTATCAAACACACAAATCCCTGCGCTATTTACTCTGTCCTGAACCATTCATCCTTGACTTAACTCTCTAAATCACTTCTCTTTTGTTCTCACATTCCTAATTTGTCTGACTGTGGTTTTTAATTTTTTACTAAGAAAATTAGGAATCCGACACGTTGGACGTTTGTTTCCCCGACAACAAATCAAATCAAGACAATATGATTCCTTTATTGTCTTCAAATTGTTCTAAAACATTCTTTTATTCTTGTATTCTTTTATTTGTTTCAGTCATTTGACTGCGGCCATGCTGGAGCACCGCCTTTAGTCAAACAAATCGACCCACGGACTTATTCTTTGTAAGCCTAGTATTTATTCTATCTTTCTCTTTTGCTGAACCGCTATGTTACGGGGACGTAAACACACCAGCATCGGTTGTCAAGCGATTTTATCCACGGGAAAGGCAAAGGTCGATACACCTTTGCACCAGTGACATCGCAACTCTAGTTCTACAGCTGAGTGAAGTGGAGCAACATAAAAAAAAAGAAATATCTTTCTGAAGAACACACCCCTGTCAGGAAATCGAATTCACTTATTCATGATTGTAAGACCGACGTTCTAACCAGTGAACCAAGCGGCCTCATACACATACACACACACATCACATGCACACACACACACACACACCACACACACCACACACACACACACACACACACACACACACACACATATATATATATATATATATATATATATATGTATATATATATATATGTATATATAATATTAATTCGAGACAAAACCACTATTTTGCAAATCAAACAAGGAAAGACTTAACCAATACATAAAGATAGTGGTTTTGTCTCGAATTAATATTATATAATATTTTACTATAAAATTGGATTTAATCCTAAATCTGATTTTTTCCCTGTAATTTTGGATTTATTCCCTAATATTTATTATTATATATGTATATATATATATATATATTCTCTTTCTCTTTATACTCTTTTACTTGTCTCAGTCATTTGACTGCAGCCATGCTGGAGCACAGCCTTTAGTCGGGCAAATCGACCCCAGGACTTATTCTTTGTAAGCCTAATACTTATTATATCGGTCACTTTTGTTGAACTGCTCGGTTACGGGACGTAAACACACCACTATTGGTTGTCAAGCGACGTTGGGGGAACAAACACAGACACACAACTATATACACACACATATATTTATACATATATATATAATGGGCTTCTTTTCAGTTTCTGTCTACCAAATCCACTCACAAGGCTTTGGTCGGCCCGAGGCTATAGTAGAAGACACTTACCCAAGGTGCCACGTAGTGGGACTGAATCCGGAACCATGTGGTTTGTAAGCAAACTGCTTACCACACAGCCACTCCTACGCCTATATATGTATATATAAACGAACTGTGCACTGAAAGAAACTCCTGGCCAGCTGTCGATAGTTATATTCTTCTACTTATAATTTATCTTCAATTAAACAATAACATTTATAAGATATATAAACAACCTCATGCACTCATCGAACCAAATATTACACTGATCGCCCTCCTACTATAACAACACGCCATTCCGTTGTAAATGTACCGAGCAACTTATGTCATCGATAACATACGGAGCAGCTATCGATAAATATTCGTATATAAATATATATTTGACATCATACTTCTTATCAATTGATCAAGTAATAACCATAATTTGAAAATTAGATATGGGTTTAATTTTGAGGAAAGAAGAGTTTATACGTTGAAATTTGATAATTAAAAATTGTAGTTGTTTTCTCTTTGTGCTTTATTTGGTACAGGTCTATTGCCCACAGAAAGAAAAAAATCGTTTTTAAACGTACATCATGTTACACATGTGCTAAGGCTTCCGCGCTTTATTTTTGTCATTTATGTAACTGATCGATTACGTAGGTCGCTTTCGAAATAATTATAGTGTACGATGTATTTTAGAAATGACATCTCAGACAAAAAAAAATGTAAATGAAATATAAAAAAAAAATAAACCGAAAAATTTTCGGAATATTTTACCACTTAAAATACATTTTTGATTTTGTAGAGATATCAGGGGATGCATAATTAATAAAGTAATCAATACTTTTGTTAATAGCATATCCAACTAATATATTAGCAGTAATTACATACGTCGAATAATGAAATGTTTGAGGAGTGTACAAGCATATATACATACATGTATACATACATATATATATATATATATATATGCATGTGTTTGTATGTGTATATATGTGTGTGTGTATGCATATATATATATATATATATATATATATATATATATATATATACGTGTTAGACTGTGCATGTATGTCTGTATATTTGTGCGTGTGTAAATACATTTGTGCACTGGGCTAGATGTGTGATTATCTTCGTGTTACTAGTGTGTATATATGCAAGTATATACGTAGGATTTGTAGCTTAGATGTTTTTCCTACTTGTAAATGTGTCTCTGTGCTTCTGTGTGGGTGTATGTGTGAGTGTATTTACATTAAATATTAACATATACATTTATATATATGTGTGTGCGTATGCATGCATGTATGCATACATATGATATATTTCTACACATACATCACATGTGTTCGTGTGAGTTAGTGTGCATATACATGTTCATGATTTTGTGTTATTAATAATAATCATTCCTTATGTAATTTTGCGTTTGTTACATCACTTAGTGTATATATATATATATATATATATATATGCGCCTATGTGTGCGCGCGCATGTGTGAATATTATGATACCATGTATGCATGTATCTATATATGTGTGCGTGTGTTTGGAGATGGGTGCGCGCGCAAGCATGTGCATATGTATGATTATTGCATTATCATTAAGATCACAACCATCAACACGTACCAACCGTCTAGTAGAATCCTACAGAGTAACACCGTCAGCACTATCCACAACGACTATCATTCCCCATAACCTCCGCCACCATCAAGCCCGTACCATCGCTACTACGACCGCCAACAATGAAAGGCTTGAAGAGTTAAAAGGTTAGCCACGAAAGACTCAGTAACAAATATATATTGTACTATGTTCGGGTATCAGTCCATCCCTTGTGGTGCATCGCAGCTTGTTTACCTTCCCATTTGATCCTAGTCTTAATTTCACTTCCACTTTTATACGTCATTGAATCAACCTAATTTATATATTTACATACACCTACACACGCACTAATGTGTGTTAGTGCGCGTGTGTGTGTGTATACGCGCGCGCTTATGTTTAAATAAATATGTATCAAAATTGTGACGATATGTGATCGGCAACTGAAGAGGGATTTGGGTCTTGTCTGTGTGTGTATGTGTCTGTGTGTCTGCCTATCTGTTTGTATTGATGTATGTCTGTATGTATGTATATATGTATGTATGTTCGTTTGTTTTTGTGTCTGTATATGTCCCCCGCCACTATACGACAACCGGTGTTGGTACCTTTACGTTCCCGTAACCAAGCGGTTAGGAAAATCATACCGATAGACTAAGTACTGAGGGTCAATTTGTTCGATTAAAGCCTCCAAGGCGGTGCGCTTAAATGAATAAAATTACTTAAAAGATAATGCTGTTTATGTGTGTGTGTATACATAAATATAGAGAGAGGGTGGAGGGAGACAGGCTGACAGACAAATACATACATGTT
Source organism: Octopus sinensis (assembly GCF_006345805.1). Taxonomy (NCBI): domain Eukaryota; kingdom Metazoa; phylum Mollusca; class Cephalopoda; order Octopoda; family Octopodidae; genus Octopus; species Octopus sinensis. Next base: position 57,840,204 of record NC_043009.1, on the reverse strand, counting down.
TTTATACATACATACATTGTTTGTTCCTTCTCGAGCCACGCTTGGCTCATAAGGGCCGGTTTCCCGGTTTCTTTGGCGTATAGGTTCCCCACCCGGATCGGACGACGGTTCGTCGTAGGTGGGCTGCAAGATGCAGGAGGAAAGAGTGGGAGAAAGTTGTGGCGAAAGAGTCAGCAGAGGTTCGCCATTACATTCTGCCGGAGCCTGGTGGAGCTTAGGTATTTCGCCCATGAACACACACATCGCCCGGTCTGAGATTCGAACCGACAATCCCTTGACCGCGAGTCCGCTGCTCTGACCACTAGGCCAAATGCCTCCACTACATATATGCATACATGTTAGTAAATGACTGCAGTTTTGCGACAAAAATATATGAAAATCTAAATTACCCATTTTGTGGTTGTTTTTTAATAGCTAAAATAACTTCCTCAATATAGTTGCCCCTTGTTTTCCTCTCTCCCTCTTTATCCGGTTTCCTATACCTAATGATATCTATGAGGACTTTGATATATCGTTGAAACCAAATTTTACCGTTGTTATATATTTCTTTGAATATTAACATATATTCTCACTTCTTTTTCTCTTCTTCTTAGCCCCAACTAGTTATAGATTTTTTCATATTTTCATTTCCCCTTCCAATAGAACACCCTGATTTCCATACGGCTTACGTTGTACACATATAAAATTTCTCCCAGCTCACATTTCAACAGATACGCATATACATTATTTAATATGTCAGAGTTGCTGGTCGTAGGAATTTCTCTGGAGATTACGAAATTATTTAGTTAGTCATGAAATCCTAGCTTACAATTCATTTTCTATAATGGTCTAATTTCTATGATTATATGCGCATGCATGTAGTCTATGTGTGTGCGCTTCTGTCCATGTATGTCTGTATTTATATAGTTTATTGGTAACGATAAAGAATAAGGAGTATATCGGAAGTTGAGATGGCATGATGGTATGATTTCTAATCAATTGTCTGTGGAAATAGAAAATTATTTGCGTCACGCATGAAAAAGTCTAGTTTAAGGTACCCTTAGTCGCGTTCAGTGACCATCGATTTTTTTTCCGTTACGGTATCACATTGTGCATAGCTGGTTATATTGATTTGTGTGTGTGTGTATATGTATATACATATATTTACATACCCACATATATGTATGTATATGTATGTATTTACATACGTATATATTTTACATACATACATTTATGTATGTATATATGTAACTTACATATATAGATGGATAGATGGATGGATGGATTTATGTATGTATGTACGTAAAAAAATTCTTGCGAAAGGTGTAACTACAGCTTCTCACCCTCTATCAGATTCTTAGATGCGTTTCTGTCAACTCAGCCTTCCTCAGTAGGAGATACCGAAGAGAGATACCTCTGAGCAGTTTAGAAAGCCGTATTTTTAAGATGGAACAATCGATATTAGTCAATGACTTGCACTCACAGATTTCCCGGTCAGAACAAATATAATAATCGCAGCGCTAAACAGTGATGAGAAATAAGATTATATGTATATATGTTCTCTTCTGCTTTTCATAATTTACAATCTCCCTCTGAGGGTGGGACTGATATCTAACAAACATACAAAGCTCCATCCTGAAATGCTGGAAGTATCTTGACCAACTGTAGACATCGTCGGTAAACCCCACCCGTAAAGTGATATACAAAATAATCAACGCGTGGCATTGGTCACATTTTCATTTGTTAACTGGACTCTGGTCTTACGTTTGAGACGTCCTTTTAATTGCACACTGTATCAATCGTCGAATAAATATTTATGCATCTATGTCTTTCTATAAAGGAAAAGCAGACGTCATTCACGAACGAGTAAAGCTTGGTAGCGTGTACTATTATTTGCTAATTCTTTAAAGTTGCTTTTGTAGCAGACGAGGCACTCTCTTGGAGAGCTAAACTTCAACCAGAAGAACATCCAAGACGCAATAACTAGAGGAAGCCAACGTAGCACTAACACTCAGCTGGTGCATATTACAATTGCACTGGGTTTTTTTTTTTAGATATAGCAAGTCATCATGAACTTCATAACCACACAATCAAGATATTTTCATTTATATCCGAAACTTTTCATTTTTAACGACCACCTCCGCCATCCTCATCTATTTTCATTCTCTGCACCTTTTCCTTTTCTTTCCATTTCTCGTAGCCACTAATGGGTATTGCGTTTTAATTTTCCCTACAGCTCTATGGAAAGAACTAATTTCCTCGGTGCTATGAGTTGCACTTTTGTAACATCTAATTCCCAACCATCATTGATCAGAAGTTTTCGTTTTTTTGCTATATTTAATATTCCAGAGGGTAAATGAAAAGAAATTCACTGATTATCTGATTAATATTTAACTAATTATTTATTTAGCCATGAATCTCAAAGTTATATATAAACATGTGTTTGTGTGTGTATGATTCTGTGTGTGATTGTGTGTAAGCGTGTGCACTTATATAATTTTCCTCTATCTCTTATAGTTCTCTATATATTAACTCTCAGTATATTCGATCAATATATCTCAAGTTTAGCTTAAATTTAGTCACTTTAATCTAAAATCTTAAGCTAACATTTTTTTTCCTACATGTTTAATTGAAACGCTAATCTCGACAGTAAATGCATGCTGGACAATACACCGTATTCTACACAATACAATTGATCCTATTGTCTCTATTATCTGCTGACTGATTAGCGCAGCGGCATTTTTCAAAACTTTGGTGTCTGGAATAGTAGATTGATGCCAATTTTAGTAGGTAATAAAATCATAACAGAAACATCTCACTATAAGTCGGTTAACTTGATAAAAGATCTTTTGTGAGATAGAGTCAGCCATTTGCTTTACCCTTTGTCCTTATCTGTTATCTAGATTCCCTTACAACATCTAACGATTATTTTCTAGTCTTGGCACACCCACTTTCTACTACAAGTTCTCTGAATTTCGTAGTTAATATAACTAAGGATTTGATTGGCCAATCGAAAACCACCCTACTTCAATATTCGAAAGATATCTACTTTCGTTCAATTGATTTGATATGGCTTTTGAAATATCAACAAAATGGCATACCATATGCTTTTCACTTGAACTATAGTTTAACCTGAGGATTCGGGGGCCTCTATGTAACGTATTACATAACCTTACTGATTACATAACTGTTTGTACGATGTTTATGGGTCACAATAAAGTCTATTAATGAAACTGTGTGTAGTGATAAGATAAAATCAATTCGTCTGTTTTATTATGGTTAAAGTTGCATTTAATTTCGTAGTTAATATAACTAAGGATTTGATTGGCCAATCGAAAACCACCCTACTTCAATATACGAAAGATAACTATTTTCGTTCGATTGATTTGATATGATTAAAGTTGCATTTAGCTTTCGATTCTCCTGGATATGCGGAATACCAAATTCCAGTAGACTTCGTTTTGCTGATACCCCTTTCGATAACTGCCTGGTTTGCTGTATCCGTTGGTTTGTGTCATTCTGTAAAGTCATCATACTTCTTGTACCCCACTTTTCTTCCGTCT
>NC_043009.1:57821662-57834162 GCF_006345805.1 Octopus sinensis | reverse complement strand
AGTTTGTGTATGTCAGTCTGTCTAAATAACCATCGATTTGTCTCCCCGTCTGTCGCTCTCTCTATTTATCTAACATCATATCTATTTGTCTGCCGTTTTATCTTTTTACACTAATCGATTAATCAGTAAAATATAATGGCATAACCATCAACGCATAATGTTGCTATCATTCCTCTCCTTCATTCTTTCTCTCTTTCTCTCGCCTCTCTTTTGTTTCCTTACTCTCTTTCCTTTCTCTTTTCTTCCCTCTCACTCTTACCGTATTTGTTACGTTTCACCATCGCTATCAATAACCTTCCATTTCCCTCTCTTCGGAGTTCTCTCATCTCCACGCATTGTAATATACGTTTCTATCTTCGTATGTCTTTCTCTCTCATTGTCTGCGTGTCACTTCAAGCTCACTGTTTTCCCCTCCTCTATCACATTCTTCTTCTCATTAGCTATTTAACTATCTCTGTCTTTCACTGTTTCTCTATAACACTCGCTCTCTCCTCTCTCTCTCTCTCTCTGTATATATTATATATATAATATATATATATATATATATATATATATTATATATATATATATAATATATATATATATATATATATATTATATATATATTATATGTATGTATACCTCCTTTCTTTCTGGTGATTTCTCTATTTATCTTTGTTCAAACATGCAGTGCAGAATCGTCCTCCAAATTGAATACATAATACTCGCACACATGTATGCTCACATTTTGACATGCACATACATGTATACTATGAAATAACATACAAAGACCTCTGTAAACATAATACAGACATTCACATCTATATGTGTATGTCTACGTACGTTTGTACATATGTATCTTTGTATTTAAGTATGTATGTATGTATATGCGGTTTTTTATATGTATGTATGTACGCTTGTTTTTATGTATGTGCGTGTAATTTTTTGTTGGCTTTGATGTATCTACGTATATATACATATACAACGATGAACCCAAATACACAGAATCATATGCACACACACAAACACACACACACACACTCAGACGTGTGAGCATACATTACATGAGGCGTGTGCGCCCAGACAACATGACTATATAGGGTACCCATAGAAATACGAACAAACCTTCACACATAGCCACGCGATCAAATATAGAACGATTCATAGTAAAACGCATATACATGGAGAAATTGAACAACAAACATCTACACACTCACACAGCCGTATGCAAACAAACTCACACATTTATATACACAACATACACAGAGATGTATTATCTACGTACGTACGTACGTATGTGTGTTAATATGTATGTATATATATATATAATATATATATATAATATATATATATATATATATATAATATATATATATATATATATATATATATATATATATATATTATATATGTATGTATACCTCCTTTCTTTCTGGTGATTTCTCTATTTATCTTTGTTTCAAACATGCAGTGCAGAATCGTCCTCCAAATTGAATACATAATACTCGCACACATGTATGCTCACATTTTGACATGCACATACATGTATACTATGAAATAACATACAAAGACCTCTGTAAACATAATACAGACATTCACATCTATATGTGATGTCTACGTACGTTTGTACATATGTATCTTTGTATTTAAGTATGTATGTATGTATATGCGGTTTTTTATATGTATGTATGTACGCTTGTTTTTATGTATGTGCGTGTAATTTTTTGTTGGCTTTGATGTATCTACGTATATACATATACAACGATGAACCCAATACACAGAATCATATGCACACACACAAACACACACACACACACTCAGACGTGTGAGCATACATTACATGAAGGCGTGTGCGCCCAGACAAACATGACTATATAGGGTAACCATAGAAATACGAACAAACCTTCACACATAGCCACGCGATCAAATATAGAACGATTCATAGTAAAACGCATATACATGGAGAAATTGAACAACAAACATCTACACACTCACACAGCCGTATGCAAACAAACTCACACATTTATATACACAACATACACAGAGATGTATATATCTACGTACGTACGTACGTATGTGTGTTAATATGTATGTATATATATTATATATATATATATATATATATGTGTGTGTGTGTGTGTGTGTGTGTATAAATAAACTAATGTTGAACAAATGCACACAGACACATAGATAGAAAATGCTCCGACATGTCGCCACTGAAGCTCAATTCAGACATTACGCTAGCGAAATATTTGTTTCAGAAGAAATGAGAGGAACAAATCAGGCATTGCCTTTGGTAGAGATTTGACCTCTAGAGGTCAAATTTAGCTCTCCATCACCACTGCTTCCTCCTTACACCGAGCCAAATGTGTATTGATGTCTTGTAATAGAATTGCATCAGTTTCTTCTTGTGTGTACTTATGTTTCTGCGTATATATATATATGTATGTATGTATATGGGTTCGTACTGGATATGTGTTGATACGATTTGATGTTTATTAATGCGTGTGTATGTATGTGTGTGTTTGTGTGTTTCTGTGTGTGTGTTATTATGAGTTTGGTAATGAAATGTCTGTTTGTGTCGTGGTATGTACGTATATGAGTACTAAATAATATGTTTATGTAATATAGATATGTGTTTATATATGTGTGTATATATGTGTGTGTGTGAATGTGTGCGTGCATGCTTACGTATAATTTACGTCAGTAGTTCTGTGTGTCTTTAAAAGTGTGTTGGAAATTGTATATTAGTAACTATACACACACACACATACGTACACAACTGTACACAAACGTACACACACATATATATACGTGTATGTATATATATATATATGTGTGTGTGTGCATGTATGTATATATGCATCTACTTACGCATATACAAGTATATATATGTCTAAATATACATATATATGTATATATGCATATATGTATGTATGTCGATATATATATATATATATATACATGCATACATACATATATGTCATATATATATATATGTCATATATATATATATATATATATAATATATATATAATATATATATAATAATATATTATATATAATATATATATATATATATATATATATTATATATATATATATGTATGTATGTATGTATTTATATTTATATTTATCTATATTGACACAATTTTTTATTATGTATTGTATTTATATTGATATAAGTATATATAGAATAAATATATATATATATATATATATATATATATATATATATATAATATATTTAAAGTATGTATATAAAAGAACACATATAATATGTCTTCTTACACATATATATAGATAGTGGTATACGCACAAATGTATATATATATATATATATAGATCTATGTTTATAGATATAGATAAATACATATATGTATATAATTTCAATTAAATGCATCACGCACAACCACTTAAACACATGCATATGTGCATCCGTGCGACAATTCGTATATATACGTGTATGTACATGTGTGTGTGTGTTTGTATGTGTCTGTTGTCTCTGTGTGTGTTTTTGTGTGTACGTAAGTGAAGATATTTCATTATCTTCAGTTATTAATTGCTGGCGTAATTAAAATAACGTGTCTCACTTCATTCAGAAACCGCTCACTTTCTTTCTCTTTCTGTCTACTTTATCCTCTCGTTTCTCTTCTTTCTATCTTTCCCCCTCTCTCTCTCTCTCTCACCCTATCTTTCTCTCTTTACTTTTTTGTATCTCCTCTCTCTCTATATATATGTGTATATACACATATATACATATATATTATATATATATATATATATATATATATAATTGACACACACTCATTTCATATATATGTTATACATACATCTACCTACCTACATATATATATGTATATATATATATATATATATACATACAAACACATACGTACACACTCACACATATATACATCTATACATATTTGCGCATATATATAATTTACTCATAACTTCCTCTCTCACATTCGTTCTATTATTCTCTCTCTCTCTCTCTCTTTCCACATGTATGAAAATATGTGTGTACTTTCATACATACATATATATATATATATATGTATGTATGTACGTATGTATGTATATATACATATATGCATACACATATATAGACATATTCATAGATATATATGCAATTATATATACATATAAGTAAATACATAGACATATATATATATATATGTGTATATGTACATTCGTCCCGCCACTCCATTCAATCTCCTCCATCTCCAGCATGAACATACTCCTCTGCCTCCTCCTCCTACTACTTCCCTCTGCTCTTCCCCTCTCCTCCACCTCCTCTCTCCACTCTCATCTAATATTAAAGTGGTATGAAATAAAATATTATACTACTGCTTTCTAATACATTCCTACATTCTCATATACGCAGAAACCGTTCAAATAGCTCTACAATATAAGAGAGAGAGAGAGCGAGAGAGAGACACTCTCTTACATATCCTTGTTGTTGTGAACTGACCTAAGTGAGGATGCACTGTTGAGCATATCAAATTATCCGATGTAAAAGAAATCTATATATTAATTGTTCTTTGTCAGCAACAATCCATGTGTTTCTTCTTGTCCTTCATTTTGTTGTTATCATTGTTACGCTTCTTTCAAATTTTTGTTATTGTTGCTGTTGTTGTTGTTGCTTCTGCTCTGTTTGCCGCTGCTGTTCTTTTGTCCTAATTATTGTCTTTTTCCGTTTGTTCTTTTTGTTCCCTCTCTTTTCCTTCGTCACCATCAACATCAGCTGCATCAACACCATCATCGTCATCCTCATATCTATCATCGCAGTTCGCATCATAATTATCATCATCATCGTCATCGTCATCGTCAACAACATCATTATGCGCACACAGTCACCAAATATCGTTACAGTACCGAAGAAAATGGCCTCCTGAGTTCTAATTTCTTTGTTCGTACTGATATATATATATATATATATATATATATATAACTGTCCGAAACCGTCGTAACTTCTGGTACTTGACTGAAGAAAGAAGACCCACGAATGACCTGTCTTCTTTTTGATTGTTCGTCTTTTTGTTATTTCTCTTGTCTGCCTTTTTATTGTCTATCTGTCCGAATATTTTATTGTCTTCTAGTGCGTTTTTGTTCCATTTATTTATATATATATATATATATATATATATATATATATGTGTGTGTGTTGTGTGGTGTGTATGTACACACGCAGTTTTTTTTCTTTTACTTACGTGCACTTTCGTTGAGGCACTTTTCTCCATACCTGAAACTTTTCGTAAAAAGCCACTGTTTACGACGCTTAACATTTCGATAGAAGATCCATTTTTCGTCACCAAAAAGAGTGAAATGAGTTCGCGAGAATGGAGAGAAGAGCAGATGTCAAATCGGAATTTGCTTTCGGACAATTCATGAGGGACCTATTTTCCAAGTTGAGGAACCTTTCCAGGTTGTTGAAGATGACGATGAACAGTTGTATGGTTTGAACTAAGCTTTATTGCCAATTCTTCAACTGATAATGCAGGATTTGCTTCAAGTAATGCCTCAAGGAGCTTATCATCAAACTCAATTGGATGTTCTGTTCAATCTTCCTCGTGAAGGCTGAAATCTCCACTTCTGAATTTTGCAAACCATCTTCTGCAAGTTCTTTCATTCAAGCATGCTTTTCCATAAACTGAGTGTATGTTTCGAATCGCTTCGGCTGCAGAGTTTCTTTCTTTTTACTCATAAAGCAATACGTGCCCCAAATACTCTTTGGATACTTCCATGTTAGAAAGGGTTTTAATCAAGGTAAATTTAATTCTATTATTCTGTAAAATAATATTTAATTAGTTTAAATGTACACAAATGCATAAAAATAATTTTTAATTCCATTAGACATTGTAAAACACTATTAAATTTCATTCAATTTTAAAACAGGTAAGGTCGGACAGAAATTATGGGACGACCTGATATTTCGTCATTCTTCCATTTCATAGTTATACTCGTCAGACACATCCCGGCTGTATTCTTCGATATCCCTTGTTTTGTAAAATTACTTCCCATCTGATGATTACGGTCTTTTATAATGATATAAGGCTCTCATTCTTCTAGTAAAAAGTTACATAATAAACAGATGTAATGATGTGACAATTATTCGTTGTATGTTATTATATATACATATGTAACTTTTATTACACGGATCCAGAACTTGATATGCAGATATCTAGTAGATATCTGAAATATGCATACGGTCATAACCTATTAAGTAAATATCAATTTCATATCTCACGTTCTCAGCATATTTAATAGATACCAAGTTAATACCAGATACATAGAATATATTTCATAGCTGTACAGGAAAGCAACCACGGCAGTCAGTGGGAATTGAGCATGACTTGGTAGCAAGTACCTTGGCTTAGCTACCTAGTTGTAAGTAGACACGGGTACGCTCTTCGCTTTCCTGTTTTTGACAAAAACTAAACATCTGAAGTGTGAAAGCTGAAGGGAGGAGAAGAGTGCTGCACAAACTATCTCTCTATATACATACACTTATATGTACTCACTTTTATATAAACTTATATTTACATATATATACATATATATATACATATATATATAACGGGGAGCTTTATGAAAACAGACAAAAGACGAAGGCAGGTTTACGAAATAAACAAAAGACGAAGGCAGGTGGAATACAAACAAACAATTGTATTAGTATGGCGCTCAGGAAACATAAATGAAACAAGTCTTTAACGTTTCGAGCCTACGCTCTTCAACAGAAAGATACACAGAGAAAAAAACACAGAAAGAAGGAGAGAAAAAAATATGCGTGCAAAAGCTAGCGAATCAACATGGCGATCTGATTTCGGCCAGAAGTCAAAGATCAAACATGAGACGCAAGAGCGAAATTAGGGGAGATAATAGGGTTAGATAGATAGATAGATAGATAGATAGATAGATAGATAGATAGATAGATAGATAGATAGATAGATAGATAGATAGATGTGTGTATTTTTCCCTTGTTAACAATTAACACGGAAAAAATAGATAAATAGTTACCAGGGTAGCAAAAAATCACACAAGTAAAAAGGTTGTAACTCATTTTTAAAGGTAGAAACTTTAATAGATACCAGGTGAAACATGTGTCGGAAGTAAAAGAATTTGAATTACGCCTGCATTAAGTTCCATTTATTTATCTATTTATATATATTCATATGTATACAAATATATTTTACATTAATATACAGGGGGGTTGATATGTAACACCCTATTTTGAAATACTCATAATTTATTTATTAACTATAATTTTTTTTCTCAAATTTGTTATGTATGTTCTTTAATGTATGGGAATTGATTCGATGTTGTTGCTTTCTTCAGATCGATTATTTTGTTTGAGATTTAGAAGCCCTACAAACATAGTATGATTTCTTTAAAAATATCCACTGGAGTGATCAAGCGGTATTCCACATCGGTGGGTTTGTGAACCGTCACAACGGTAGGAGAAGATCGTCGTATGACCTCTGAAAGAAATACAGAATTAGCCCAAGGTAAAGGTATGGTGCGGAATGACTTTGGACAGGATTGTGGGTCATTTTATCCTTTACAGTACCATGATTTCTGAAAGGTACCTCACCATGCTGTAATATGAAATCTGGCCAGTTATCAGCCCGACTGAAGAGGTCAGGAATGGCCACACAGCCCTGTCTAAACTCGTTGGTGATGAGAAACCAATCGAAACCGCCTACCTGGAACGCGGGATTCCAATTAATCCCAGGATAACAATCACTGCAGGGACAACTGCAACCATGACATTTGCAGACTCGATTCTGTTACCACACTCCCACCCCGATGAAGTCAGCGCCGTTCTAACGAAGCTCAACAACCGCAAAACCCTTGATATATGCATTATAACCGCGGATCTGTGGAAGACGGGCTGAGGAAACATGATCCAGAGTCTCACTCGTATCAACAAGCTCTACCGTGGAACTCATTATTTTCAGACGCGTGACTGGAGCAAGGCGATATAAATACCTTATACGAAGAGAGATAGCATGCCGCCATTTCCAAGAATACCATATATCCACAATATATCGTGATTAAATCCTATAGATATCTGTTTTCTACCACACGTTTACAACATATGTAGATATCCGCTAGCATTCCAAATGTTCACAATAACTTCTAAAACTCCAGACTGTCCACGTTAAATCTCCTATTGTTCCGCACATAGTTTAATTCATTTGTCTGGCTTTGCGTGGAACATTGCCAAAAGAACAATGTGGCCTTGATGATGGTGGTGGTAAAGTGGCTGCGATGGGAGTGCAGCTGGTTTCATTTTTGGTAGTTGTTGCTGTTGTTGTTGTTATGGTTGTTATGGTGGTGGTGGTGGTGGTGGTGGTGGTGGTGGTGGTGGTTTCGTAGTCGTAACTGTAACGATTGCGTGAGACGTTGTGCTGTTGGTGTTGACGAAGCCGCATTACTTGGCGTTTGCTCTTCGTATCAGTGCATCGCTCGGGGGAGTGTGTCTGCGTGAATGATGACGACAAGATGGCGGCGGAAGGTCAATGTGGTCACAACAGTGTGGATATATCTCTCTGATGGTAACGTGAGTGTGGTACCGATGACACTACTGTTATATAACTAAACTAGGCGCGTCACTGCGGTGGTAGTGTCTCAAAATTTATAAGGACAGTTTGCTGGTAATGTCAGTACGGTGATCGTATCACTGTCTTGGTAATATCGAATTTAAGGCGGCGAGCTGGCAGAATCGTTAGCAAGCCGGGTGAAATGCTTAGCGGTAGTTCATCTACCGTTACGTTCTGAGTTCAGATTCCGCCGAGGTCGACTTTGCCTTTCATCCTTTCGGGGTCGATAAATTAAGTAATAGTTACGCACTGGGGTCGATGTAATCGACTTAATCCGTTTGTCTGTCCTTGTTTGTCCTATCTGTATTTAGCCCCTTGTGGGTAGTAAAGAAATAGGTATTTCGTCTACCGCTACGTTCTGAGTTCAAATTCCGCCGAGGTCGACTTTGACTTTCATCCATTCGGAGTCGATAAATTAAGTACTAGTTACGCACTGGGGTCGATGTAATTGACTTAATCCATTTGTCTGTCCTTGTTTGCTCCCTGTGTGTTTAGCCCCTTGGGTGTGGGTAGTAAAGAGACAGGTAATATCGATGTGTTATTATGGGGTTTGTTTTTAAGTGATTGTGTTACAGTTGGTGGTATTAGTCGAGTTCCGCTGTTATTAGAATTACTTTTGAGGCGTATTGCAAAGAAGAATATAAAGAGAATGCCTTCTGATAGTGAAAGAAAAGACACTCCACTACAAAGCACTTACGGAAGTTCGTCTCGCATAATATATATATGTATATACATATATATATATATATATATATATATATATATATATATATATATATATTATATATATATATATATATATATATACATATGTATATATATATATATATATAATACATATATACATATGTGCGTGTGTTGTCTACAGGCGTAAGTGTGTGTTGTGTGTGTGTGTGCGTGGTGTGTGTGCTAATCTTAGGTTTTATACTGTTACTGCATTATATTCAAGTATTGTATTGTCTTCCTCGCTTTCCCTTTTGATGTTTGCTCAGACAGATTTATTCGAGATTGTTCTTCTTAAGAACAGTTAATACGCGAGCGTCTGTCTGAGCATACGTATACAATGATGTCTGAGTGGGTGTGTGTGTGTGAAGAATGTGAGATTTGTATACAAACACACACACATGCACACACACACACACCACACACACACACTTTTTATTTCAGAGCTACTAATCTTTTATAATGCTTCTTCTTCTTCTTCTTCTTCTTCTTCTCTTCTTCTTCTTCTTCTTCTTCTTCTTTTCTTCTTCTTCTTCTTCTTCTTCTTCTTCTTCTTCATCTTCTTCCCCTTCGATCTGCCTCTTCTGCAATTTCCCTCTCCCTCTTCTACTTTTTCGCCTTCCTCTTTTTCTTTGCCTTCCTCTTCACTTTCGTCTTCCTCCTTTTCCTCTTCTTCTTTGTCCTCCTCTTCTGCGCCTTCATTTTCTTCCTCTTCTTCTTTGCCTTCATCTGCTTCATCTTCCTCTTCTTTCGTTTTCTTCTTCTTCTTCGTCTTATTCTCATTCAACTACTACTACTACTACTACTACTACTACTAATACTACTACTACTACTACTACTACTACTACTACTACTACTACTGCTGCTGCTGCTGCTGCTGTTACTACTACTACTACTACTACTACTACTACTACTACTACTACTACTACTACTACTACTACTACTACAACTACCACTTACTTCTTCGTCCCGTTTCGTCCTGTTTCTCACTTTACACAACATTTCTTCCACCAAAGCATTTCTTTCCTTCAATATTACTTCCCTTCTTCTGTTCTTTCTCACAGTCTCTCAGTCGTCTACCGTTTCCTTTCATAAATTATCCTCTTTCTCCTTCAAATTCTTCCGTCTTTTTCCTTCTTCCTTCTTGTTTGTTTTTCCTCATTTGTGCCTCTCCATCTCCTCACGCTACTCCCCAATCTCCCTTCCGATCTGTTATTGACTCCTTTTAACTTGCTCTTCACACTTCTCATTCACGCTTTTCCTCCAGTTACATCTCTCTCTCTTTCTCTCTCTCTCTCTCTCGCTCTCTCTCTCTCTCTTTTTCTCTCTTTCGCTATCTCCACCCTATCTTTCTATCTATACATTTTTTCTATTTCTTTTTCTCTACCTCTATCTATAGGTGTCGCTTTTCTTCCCCTATCCATCTATCTATCTGTCTATCTATCTATCTATCTATCTATCTATCTATCTATCTATCTATCTATCTATCTATCTATCTATCTATCTATCTATCTATATATATATATATATATATATATATATATATCTAACCTATCTATCTATCTATCTATCTCTATCTATCTATCTATCTATCTATCTATCTATCTATCTATCTATCTATCTATCTATCTATCTATCTATCTATCTATTTGTCTCTCTCTCTCTCTATTTATCTATATCTGTATATATCTCCGTCTTTTTATCTATCTATCTATCTATCTAACCTATCTATCTATCTATCTATCTATCTATCTATCTATCTATCTATCTATCTATCTATCTGTCTGTCTGTCTGTCTGTCTGTATATCTCTCTGTCTGTCTCTCTGTCTATCTATCTATCTATTTATCAATCAAATTACGTATCTATATATATGAGTCTCTCTCTCCACACACGTACACACACACACACACATATATATATATATATATATTCTTTTACTCTTTTACTCTTTACGTGCTTCAGTTAGTTGACTGTGGCCATGCTGGAGAACAATCCCAATATGCATAATATGTAAATACAGATACATACATATATATATATATATATATATTATATATATATATATATATATATATATATATATGTATATATATATGTATATATATATATATATATATATATATATATATATATATATATTATATAAAGGGCTTAGTAAATAATTACTTGCCGCATACTGAACTCATTAGAAATAGCAGCTAAAAAACTTTTTTAAGGCTATTTCTAATACTTAAAGAAACACTATATATGAGAGAGATTTTCTTAAGTATTAGAAATAGCCTTAAAAAAGTTTTTTAGCTGCTATTTCTAATGAGTTCAGTATGCGGCAAAGTAATTTATTTTACTAGCCCTTTTATTAATGTAATAATTTGAATTCGCCTTGAATGGTCCCTTATCTATGAACACTTGGTGAAATTGATTAATAATTAATTAATTTTGCCCTCAATGTTGAAATTATATATATATATATATAATATATATAATAACATATATACATATATATATATATATAATATATTATATATATATAATATATTATATATAACATGCATGCATCCACATAGATGTGCTATGTACATATATGTGTCTGTGTGTTTGTGTGAGTGAGTGTGTGTGTGCGTTGAGTATCAGGGTTGTGTATGCCTCTCTATTTATTCATAAATCTCCTCTATCTTTCTACACCAAATTCCTTTCATCTATCTCCACTCACAAATTCCTATTCTTCCTGCTCCCTTGCCAATGTTCAATACTCCCTGCCTATACTCCCCTCGACCAATGACATGCTATACTCTATCCCTCTTAACTCATCCTCATGCGCTTTACTATACGCCTGCATGTATGTTAATAACTCAATTGTTCGTTTGGTTGAAGTTATAAATGTATGCGTATATGTATATATGTATACATATGCCTGTGAATGTGTGTATGTGTGTGTCTGTAGGTTTCTCTCTGTATGTGTTTGTTGTGTAGATGTATTATTCATGTGTGTGTATATAGATATATATATATATATATATATAGGTGTTCTGCATGTAAGTATGTATTTATGTAATTTCGTTTGTATGCGCGTTTAATTGCACATGTGAGTATATATGTGGGTATATATGTGAGCTATATTTCAGCTTATATGTGTGTGTGTGTAACAATCTATGGAAGCATAAATATATATGTAGATAGATAGAGAGAG
>NC_043009.1:57811662-57816662 GCF_006345805.1 Octopus sinensis | reverse complement strand
AAGTACCAGTTACGCACTGGGGTCGATGTAATCGACTTAATCCGTTTGTCTGTCCTTGTGTGTCCCCTCTGTGTTTAGCCCTTTGTGGGTAGTAAAGAAATATGTATTATCCTTTGTGTCCTGTGTGTTCCTTTCAAGACGGTCTTCTGTTTTCTTCTCCTCAGCTCTTTGGTTAAACTCTTCTTTGCCCATCATTTCATTTGCATTTACACCAAAATTTAATGCGGCATATTGCAACAGGTCTTCATCACTATTTATCAAATACTTGGCCAGCGTTCTCCTTTCACTCCTTATTCAATGCTCTATACTAATTAGTTTTCCGCTACCATTCTTTCTTTTCATATACAGTCTTTTTATGTTTGCTTTGGGGTTGAGCCCCATGCGCCGTCTTCAACATTCTCGCCCTTCAATCCAATGTTGATATTTTCCAAGCCTCCGACAATTACCACCTTTTTTCATCGACTACAATTGCTTAACTTAAGTAGTAGTGATAGTGGTAGTGGTAGTAGTAGTAGTAGTAGTAGTAGTAGTAGTAGTAGTAGTAGTAGTAGTAGTAGTAGTAGTACTTCCCAAGCGAACCTGTCAAATCTATCGACTTTTCTTTCTTTCCCTATCACATACCTTGTTCTCAGCTGGGCAAACTATATCTATGACCCAGCATCGTTTGCTTTCTGTCTCAATTAAGACTATGTCTGGCTTCCTATTCTCTATCTCATGGTGGCAATAAATCATAAAATCCCATAGGAATTTTACATTATCATTTTCGCTGATGCTTTCGGGTTTATGTTCGTACCAAATTTTTGCTCTGTCAAGTCTATACTTGTAGCAAAGTGACTAATGGACAATCTTTACTATATTGTCATGACATTATTATTATTATTATTATTATTATTATTATTATTATTATTATTATTATTATTATTGTTATTATTATTATTATTATTATTATTATTATTATTATTTATTTATTTATTTTTTACTACCCACAAAGGGCTAAACACTGAGGGGACATACAAGGACAGACAAACGGATTACATCGACCCCAGTGATGGTACTTAATTTATCGACCCCGAAAGGATGAAAGGCAAAGTCGACTTCGGGGGAATTTGAACTCAGAACGTAACGGCAGACGAAATACGGCTATGCTTTTCGCCCGCCCGGCGTGCTAATGTTTCTGCCAGCTCGCCGCCTTCTATTATTATTATTATCGTTGTTGTTGTTGTTGTTGCTGTTCTTGTTATTGATGTTGCTGCTGCTGCTGTCATTGTTGTTGTTGTTGTTGTTGAAGCAGCGACCTGGCAGTATCGTTTACACGCCAGAAATAATGCTTAGCGGCATTTCTTCTGGGACTAGGTACTAAGTTCAAATTCCACCGCGGTCGGCTTTGTCTTTCATCCTTTCCGTATGGATAAAATCAAGTACCAGTTAAAGCAATGGGGGTCCGTATATCCGACTAACCGATTTCCACAAATATTTCAAGATGTCTGCCTTATAAATAGGAACCTATGACCTTTATCATTATTTCTTGTAGGTTAAATATCGATAACCATTTTATCATTATGACGACCATTTTGTTGTGGCCCAATATATTTGTATGTACGCGTATGTATACGTACATCCCCGTGTGTGTCTATGAGTGTGTGTATCTGTGAGTGTGTGTGTTTGTATCTGCGTGTGGTGGGGAATAGATTTTTTTATTCTTCTAAGTTTCATCCCCGCTGCTGTTGAGCTTTCATTATTTTGAAGTTCCTCTGACGCATGTGGTGAAGTATCATATTTTTTTTTCCATTGCAGTTTACAAAATGGCGTTCTTTCATATTTCTGTTCAATCATGATATTTCAGAAACATCTGAAGTGGTTGCCGTTGTACTTGCCACCATTTTGGGCTCTTGATATGTCCGTTGTTGTTGTTGTTATTGTTTCTAGTGTTGTTGTTGTGGTGGTGGTGGTGGTGGTAGTTCTTGGTGCTCCTTTTTCTTTATCTTCATCCCCTTCCTCTTCGTCGTACTTTTCTTCCTCATTCTTTTCTTCTTCGTAATCTCTTTCTACTACTTTATCTTCTTCGTCTTATCATTATTATAGTTGTTGCTATTTTTGTGATTGTTGTTGTTGTTGTTGTTGTTGTTGTTGTTATTTTATTTTGTTTGCGTTTGATTTCCATTTTATTTCATCTTCTGGCCAAGTCTCAACCAGAGACCTAAGGCGCGTGTATATTGGATGCAAAAAAAAACTGAGTGGTTGATGTAAGCACAATTTTTTGAACTTCGTAGATTGTTGGTTCCCCTGGAATCTGATAAAAAATTGTCGGTAATTTACTTGATCATTTCCAGGGCACTCACAAAAACTTGGATATTTTAGATTGTCCTAGATATACCAATTTCAGTATCCTTGTTTTTCGATGGTTTTCGCTTCTATCAAATGGCACCGTTATATCAATTAACAGACATGATTTTTGGTCTTCGATCTACGCCATGAAAGTAACACTGGGGTACAAATATACGAACCCCAATATACCAGTCTGATAACGGTACACCAGAGACATGCACCACAACCGCATGATAACCTAATATCCCGATAAACAGCGCATGACCTTGCAGGTAAGACCCAGTTAGAATTTCATTCAGGTCGAATAGCCTATCCCACTGAAAAGGTCTTCCAATAATAATAGTTTCAGGATGATGAACGAAACAACGGTGCTTCCAGCTGTGAATTATTCAAACCTCAAAGAATACTTCTCAATGCATGGCTATGGTACTCCCTCACTACTTCTGCTCGTGATCAGTGATGCACACATTGTCAGCTAGTAGGGGACATACTCACCTGGTTATGGTCAACCTAATGTCGTGCTAGCTTTTGATACTGAGTAAAATATTTGCTGTAACCTATCTTGCTTGTCTAAGTAGGAGGAAAGAACCTGGAAGATGACATGTCTCACGTTTTGGGTATGGCACAGTAATGCAGGACAATTTCTGTGGTATTTACTCCGGTTTAACCGAAGTGGGCTACAGGTTATTCAATTTATTAATTACCTATTTTTCGAATTTCTGTTTATTGGTAGTTTTGTTACATTTTTGAATGTTGTACTGTCTTCCCTTTATCAATGTAAACTGCAACTGTTTTTTTTTTTGTGTTGTATCTCGTCCTATGATATTGCCCTCCATATCTTGGGCGCCCTTAAGGCCAATGGAATAAATCATCATCATCATCATTATCATTATTATTATTGCAAGCTGGCAGAATGGTTACCACACTAGGTAAAATGCTTAACAGCATTTCGTCCGTCGTTACGTTTTGAGTTCAAATTCCGCCCATGTCGACTTTACCTTTGATCCTTTTGGGGGTCGATAAAATAAGTACCAGTTGAGTCCTGGGGGTCAATGTAATCGACTACCCTTCCCCCATAAATGCTGGCCTAGGGCCAAGATTTTAAAGCATAATCATTATTATTATTAAAGACGTCGCAGAGAATCTGATATCGTGATGTTGATTGAAAATATTATCTCTACCGGGAGTCTGTACTCTTTGTCAAGTCACGGGGACCTCAGACAGACAGTACTTTACGCAACATGCGTGCAGTTTCAAGTGATGCCGATTTTTGCAATAAACCTAGATTGTAGGGTATTTCTAATTTTTTTTTTCTTTCAGATGTATTTTTCCAAATGCTTTGTCAGGTTGGGTGGTATTGAACCCAATGATCCGATGACAATAGGGACAAACTTTATGCTTGACTCTCGTAGCTGCCACATCTTGACGACTCAATTCCCAGGTTTCCATAGCTATAATTCTTTTCTCTTTCTTCATGATAATATGTTGATCTCCTTACACTGCCTCGTCGATTATTACGCGCTCTTGTTACTATATCCCGCCTCGTAAGTGTTACTATATCCCGCCTTCAGTGCCCTAACACCCTGTCTGTCTGGAAGTCAAAGTCTCAGAGGATTTTTGCCTTCCCCTTCTCCGGTGTATGTTGGTATCAAACGCTCGTTACCTCGTATCGATAGTAGCCAGTGAAGTTTATGGGCCACGTTATCGTGTCTCCGCAAGTACTCTTTCTGCGCGAGACATTCACAAGCACTAACAATGTGAGTGACGCTTTCGATACTCTTCTCAGACATTTTGCAAAGGTTCGTTGCACTCCCCGCCATTCTGTCCTTTCTTTACACCTTTGTATGCTATACATATATCCCTTCTTTTTCAGTCTATACATTGTATACTTACTTTCATTTTTCTTATCAGTTCGTTATGTCAGCCGTCCACACTTTATGTCTGTCTTTATATTGTCCGCCCCTATTTTCGCCCTTATGACAAATAAATGGAATTATTATCTTTATTACTTATTTCTTTACTACCCACAAGGGGCTACACACAGAGGGAACAAACAAGGACAGACAAATGGATTAAGTCGATTACATCGATCCCAGTGCGTAACTGATACATTATTTATCGATTCCGAAAGGATGAAAGGCAAAGTCGAACTCGGTGGAATTTGAACTCAGAACGTAACGGCAGACGAAATACTGCTAAGCATTTCGTCCGGCGCACTAATGGTGCTGCCAGTCCGCCGCCTACCATTGCCGTCGCACAGCTTCTAACGGTGGAGATGTGCTATAGTGTCAGCTGTTCACTACAAGTGAACTAAGGTAATTAGACACCTCTTATTTTACGAGCACCTTCGAAACAACAAACTACGAACGATTCCAAGCAATGCTATTTTCTGCAAGTGCTCCACCCTTTTTGCAGCCCCTATTTGTCCTACGTACTTCTCACTATTTTTGCTCATTATTCCCAGGGTTCCAACAATTATTGGTACTGCTACATCTTTCATCGATCACAACTGCTTAACTTCCCAAGCTAAACTATCATATCTCTCAACTTTTCTTTCTTCCTTATCGCATAGCTGCCCTTGCTATATCTATGATACAGCATAGTTTGATTTCTTTGTCAGTTAAGACTATGTCTGGCTTCCTATTCTCTACCTCATGGTCGTACTGAATCATAAA
>NC_043009.1:57786662-57801662 GCF_006345805.1 Octopus sinensis | reverse complement strand
GGTCGCGGATTTTAGCGACGAAAATATTTTGACAAATTAAACTTAAATGTTGAAGTGAATCGAACGGCTTTTGTGTGTTTCTTAAATGGCTTACAAACACCTTCCACGCTGCAATTGTTTTCGTTCAGCACACGATCTCAGATCAAATCACTTGCTATGCGAGTACATCTCAGTAATATATATATATATATATATATATATATATATATATATATACATGCATTATATAATGAACAAACGGTTTCTTTCTGCACCGTGATTTTAAAATGCATTTTTATAAAAAATTATATTTCTATTGTTCATCTCTGGTAGAGGACCGTGCTTCTATGTATTTAGTTATGATATATTTCGTTCTGACTTTCCATTATTGCTTGCGTGTATAAAACCAGAACTTTCAGCTCATAAGAGCGTTTTTGATTGGCCAGTGAGGAAGAACATTTGTACATTTTCTACGGAAATGCGTTTGCTAAACCGTGAATTATACACGATATACCGAGTTAGATGCAAACACAGTATTTTTTATATATGTGTGGTGGGGGGGGCGAACACACTCATATATATATATATACGTAGGTGGTGTATGGCCGTGGCCTATGTCTTTACATATGTGTATATATCTCTGCGTGCTTGTGTCTCTATGCATACGTGCATGTATGTTCGTATGTGCTTGTTTGAAGAGAGTTAGACAAACATTTCGAGAGAGATATACAAACACAAGAGAAATAAGCAGATACATTGTCATGTGAAGCTTTGGCACAGCATTCGATGTTATAAAGTTAAGAAGGAAGAGAAACTCATAAAAAAGAAAGAACGTTGCGATGCACTTTAGCAATTGCACGCTGCATATGTACAAAAAATGCTTGAGCTTCTTGCAATGAAATGGTGCTGACAGATCACATTTCCACTGTATTTAACAGAATTACACAGAGTCTTGGTGCACAACGCAAAATTGCAGGCAAACTGGACATGAAATAAAATATAAGACTACAAACTGCAAAAACACAAATCCAAAATATAGAATACACTTGTATATACACAGGACATATTTCACACACGACATATTCAAGCAGCTTGCTGCTGTCAGAATAGAGTATTTAGGATAAGTGTACTTGATCGAGCACACGCTGCAAAATAAAGAAAAATATATATCTCACTCTGAACAGCTAACATCGCTGGAAAGAGATTGGCGCAGCGACAGTGCGCTAAATAATTTAACATCGCTGGAAAGAGATTGGCGCAGCGACAGTGCGCTAATATTAACATCGCTGGAAAGAGATTGGCGCAGCGACAGTGCGCTAAATAATTTAACATCGCTGGAAAGAGATTGGCGCAGCGACAGTGCGCTAAATAATTTAACATCGCTGGAAAGAGATTGGCGCAGCGACAGTGCGCTAAATAATTTAACATCGCTGGAAAGAGATTGGCGCAGCGACAGTGCGCTAAATAATTTAACATCGCTGGAAAGAGATTGGCGCAGCGACAGTGCGCTAAATAATTTAACATCGCTGGAAAGAGATTGGCGCAGCGACAGTGCGCTAAATAATTTACATCGCTGGAAAGAGATTGGCGCAGCGACAGTGCGCTAAATAATTAACATCGCTGGAAAGAGATTGGCGCAGCGACAGTGCGCTAAATAATTTAACATCGCTGGAAAGAGATTGGCGCAGCGACAGTGCGCTAAATAATTTAACATCGCTGGAAAGAGATTGGCGCAGCGACAGTGCGCTAAATAATTTAACATCGCTGGAAAGAGATTGGCGCAGCGACAGTGCGCTAAATAATTTAACATCGCTGGAAAGAGATTGGCGCAGCGACAGTGCGCTAAATATTTAAATCGCTGGAAAGAGATTGGCGCAGCGACAGTGCGCAAATAATTAACATCGCTGGAAAGAGATTGGCGCAGCGACAGTGCGCTAAATAATTTAACATCGCTGGAAAGAGATTGGCGCAGCGACAGTGCGCTAAATAATTTAACATCGCTGGAAGAGATTGGCGCAGCGACAGTGCGCTAAATAATTTAACATCGCTGGAAAGAGATTGGCGCAGCGACAGTGCGCTAAATAATTTAACATCGCTGGAAAGAGATTGGCGCAGCGACAGTGCGCTAAATAATTTAACATCGCTGGAAAGAGATTGGCGCAGCGACAGTGCGCTAAATAATTTAACATCGCTGGAAAGAGATTGGCGCAGCGACAGTGCGCTAAAAATTTAACATCGCTGGAAAGAGATTGGCGCAGCGACAGTGCGCTAAATAATTTAACATCGCTGGAAAGAGATTGGCGCAGCGACAGTGCGCTAAATAATTTAACATCGCTGGAAAGAGATTGGCGCAGCGACAGTGCGCTAAATAATTTAACATCGCTGGAAAGAGATTGGCGCAGCGACAGTGCGCTAAATAATTAACATCGCTGGAAAGAGATTGGCGCAGCGACAGTGCGCTAAATAATTTAACATCGCTGGAAAGAGATTGGCGCAGCGACAGTGCGCTAAATAATTTAACATCGCTAGTAAAAAGTATAGAGCAGCTCAGTGAAGTTACTGAACCATAAACAGAGTATTTTAAATTTTGATGGTCAATTTTAGCACACAGCCATAAATATATTAAACAAGGAATCTCGTTAGAGAGCAAAAAGTTTGAAATGTGAGCTAAAACAACAGACATTCCAAAGAGAGAAAAAAATTGAAATTTATATCTAAGCGTTGTCATGAAAATAGTTTTTATCTTCTCTCTAATTACGAGAATATTCGAACCGGAATAATTTGTCAGACGTAGGAGGTTGAAGTGCAAGAAGTGTACCAAATGGTTAAACAAATAGAGTCGACTCGAAAACTGCAACCAACGCAATATTCCCGCAATTTATCATTTGACCGTGCAGGAGATCTCAGAACGAACTTAGATCATCCGAGGATTAGATTCGGTTTCGAATCCCTGGGTAGCTGTGTAGTGAAGTCTGAGATCACACGCATAACCAGGTACAGACACCTGCAGTCTCTGTCTGTCTGTCAGTCTGTCTCTGTCTTTCTCTCTCTCTCTCACACACACACACACATACACACACGCACAAACACACACACACACACACACACACACAAACACAATATATATCCTCTGACTGTGCAGATCTCAGAACGAACTTAGGTCATCCGAGGATTACATTCGGTTTCGAAACCCTGGGTAGCTGTGTAGTATAGCTTGAGATCACACACATAACCAAGTACAGATACGTGCACTCAGTGTGTGTCTGTCTGTCTGTCTCTGTCTTCTCTCTCTCTCTCTCTCTCTCTCTCTCTCTCTCTCTCATACACACACACAAAAGGTTGTTGTTTTTGTTGTTGATAATGATGTTGTTGCTGCTGCCGATGTAGTTGCTGTATTATAGTTCGTGTTGTTCCAAGACGGCCATGCCTGTTCTGAACTCTGATCAAACTACTCAAAGTCGTTGTGATCCCATTACTTCCTCGTCCATTATATCTAGGACAGCAAGGTCCTACACAACTCTTCGTCTATAACGCTCTAAGTTCACACTATTTACATTATTTACATTTGACGAATATCCGTCAAATACAAACAATGTAAATAATGTAAATAATGTAGGTGTAGGAGTGGCTGTGTGGTAATTAGCTTGCTTACGAACCACATGGTTCCGGGTTTAGTCCCACTGCGTGGCACCTTGGGTAAGTATCTTCTATTATAGCCTCTGGCCGACCAAAGGCTTGTGAGTGGATTTGGTAGACGGAAACTGAAAGAAGCCCGTCGTATATATGTATGTATGTATATATATATATGCATGTATGTGTGTATATGTTTGTGTGTCTGTGTGTGTCCCCCCTACATCGCTTGACAACCAATGATGGTGTGTTTACGTCCCCGTAACTTAGCGGTTCGGCCAAAGTGACCGATAGAATAAGTACGAGGCTTACAAAGAATAAGCCCTAGGGTCGATTTGCTCGACTAAAGGCGGTGCTCCATCATGGCCACAGTCAAATGACTGAAACAAGTAAAAGAGTAAAGAGAGAGTAATGTACATAATTCCTCACTTCTTAAATATAGAACTGCTTTAAGCTAAATTTGAATGAAATTCGGATACCATTTTTTCATTCTTTACCGCAGGACTATCAACTAGCTAAGGGCTCCTTTGGTGATTTCAAAGTCGAGCATAATCTGGCTATTTAAGTATCACTAGATATAAAGATCATCATGATCGTAAGATTGTGGTTTCGATTCCTGGACCGGGCGACGTGTTGTGTTCTTGAGTAAAACACTTTATTTCAGCTGGCAAAACTAAGTAACACTGAGTTGGACTGGCGTCCCGTCCAACTGGGGAACGCATAACCCGTGCCCATGAGCCTGGCTAGGTTTTAAAAGGGTGCATTTATTTTTATTGCATATAAAGATGAGCATGATGTGTCTGTAGAGGAATTCGCGCGTGTGTGTGTCTATTGTGTGTGTTTGTCACTAGGTTTCTGTGCGTGTGGTTGACGATGTTGCATTTGTTTATGTCTCTGTCTATGTTTCTGGGTATGTGTTTGTCTGTTTTTTGTATCTAAAGCTTTGTGTACTCGGGTATTTGTCTCTCGATCCACTTTGTTTGTTTTCTTCTGTGCGTGTATTCCGTAGGTCTGGGTGACTAAATGCGCCACCTGTTTTTTTCTTGTTTTTTTTTTGCACGTGTTTCTATCAGTATACTGCTGTGTATGTGCTTTCGTGCCTAAGGATCAGTGCACGCGGACCTTTGTGTGTATGACTGTCTGTCTGTATGTAGTATGTATGTATGTATGTATGTATGTATGTATGTATGTATGTAAGTATGCATGTATGTATATGTTTGTATGTATGTCTTTCTGTATGTATGTATGTATGCATGTAAGTATGTATATATATGTATATCTGACTGTTTGTCTGTATGTATGTCTGCCTGTATGTATGCATGTATGCATGTATCTATGTATGTATGTTTGTTTGTATGTCTGTCTGTATGTATGTATGCATGCATGTATGTATGTCTGTATGTGTGTATGCATGTATGCATGTATCTATGTATGTTTGTTTGTATGTCTGTATGTATGTATGTATGCATGAATGTATGCATGTATGTCTGTATGTATGTATGTGTGCGCGCTTAGTCGCACGTTATATGCGCGCGTATCCGATAGTGTTCAATTTCTGTTTTTCAATTCAGAGTACCTGAGCTAGTGTTTGTGAGTGTGGTGTGTGTGTGTGTGTGTGTGTGTGTGTGTGTGTGTGTGTGTGTGTGCGTGTTTGTTTGGGTGTGTTATATCAGTGATTTTGCTTGTATGATCTGTGTATTCGTATGCAAGGGATATGTGTGTGCTTCCTTAAGTTTACATATATATATATATATATATACGTAGTTGTGGGAGTGTATATGTACGTGAGTGTTGAATATAAGGAATGGGGAGCAATATATAAAAAGATTGAGAAGGAGGGAAGGGGTGGCTGGGTAGGGATACTTAATTAACGAAACCATTAATTAAATTCGATATTTAATTATTTAATTAAATTAAAATTTCCGATGTCGGTAACTACGAAACAATTTCGACAGGTGTAACCGAGTGTTTGCAAAGAAGACAAGGGAATGCATGGGTAGGTACGGGTGAGGGAGAGGGAATAGATTGGTAGGAGGGGGGGAAAGGAGTAGAAAAAGTGGAAGGGCTTAAGGGTGGGGAGAGGGCGAGCTAGGATTTTTGGTGAAGGAATAAATAACAGATTGTAAGAGGGGAAACGGAAGGAGAGGAAGGAATGAGGTAAGGAGGGAACGAGAGAAGGAAGGAAGGGGAGAGGAAGAGAGGAAGGAAGGAAGGAAGGAAGTTAGGACGGAAGGAAGGGAGAAAGGAAAGAAGGAAGGAAGGAAGGAAGGAAGGAAGAAGGAAGGAAGGAAGGAAGGAAGGAAGGAAGGAAGGAAGGAAGGAAGGAAGGGGAGAAGAAGGAGGGGAGAGGAAGGAAGGAAGGAAGGGAGGGAGGAAGGAAGGAAGGAAGGAGGGAAGGAAGGAAGAAGGGAAGGGAGGAAGGAAGGAGGACGGAAGGAGGAAAAAAGGAGAAGGAGGGGGAAGGAAGGACGGGAAGGAAGGAAGGAAGGGGAGAAGAAGGAGGGGGGAGGAAGGAAGGAAGGAACAGAGGGGGAGGAAGGAAGGAAGGAAGGAGGGAAGGAAGGAAGAAAAGGAAGGGAGAGGAAGGAAGGAGGGAAGGAAGGGAGGAAGGAAGGAAGGAAGGAAGGAAGGAGGAAGGGGAAGAAGGAGGGGAGAGGAGGGAAGGAAGGAAGGAAGGGGAGGAAGGAAGGAAGGAAGGAAGGAGGAGGAAGGAAGAAAGAAGGAGGAGAGGAGAGGGAAGGAAGGAGGAAGGAAGGAGGAAGGAAGGGGAGGGAAGGAAGGAAGGAACGGAAGGAAAAGAAAGGAGGAAGGAAGGGAGGAAGGAAAGAGGGAGGAAAAGGAAAGAAAGAAAGGAGGAAGAAAGGGAGGGAGGAAAGGAGGAAGGAAGGAGGGAAGGAAGGGAGGAAGGAAGGAAGGATGGAAGGAGGGAAGGGAGGAGGGAATGGAGGAAGGAAGAAAGGAAGGAAGGAAGGAGGGCAAGAAGGAGGGAAGGGAGGAAGGAAGACTGGTAGGGAGGAAGGAAGGAAGGAAGGAAGGAAGGAAGGAAGGAAGGAAAAGAAAGAAAGAAAGAAAGAAAGAAAGAAAGAAAGAAAGAAAGAAAGGAAAGTGAGTAACGGTAATTAAAAATGAAGGGAAGAATATAGGCAAGCTGGTAAATAGAAAAAATAAGGAGATAGGACGGAAGAAGAGAATGAACGAATGAACGAAAGAATGAGGGAAGAAAGAAATGGAAGAAGGGACGATAGTGAAGGGATAGAGGGCTGGACATGAGGAAGGAATGAAGATATCTCCAGCACCTACTTCTTCGACCATTAATGGCTTAGCTAAGCGCACAGTTTACCTTTACACTTTAAACACAGTCAACCGAAGATCTAAAGCTTGCACTGGAATATCTTGTAACTCTTTTTACTCTTTTACTTGTTTCAGTCATTTGACTGCGGCCATGCTGGAGCACCGCCTTTAGTCGAGCATATCGACCCCAGGATTTATTCTTTGTAAGCCCAGTACTTATTCTATCGGTCTTTCATTTGCCGAACCGCTAAGTGACGGGGACGTAAACACACCAGCATCGGTTGTCAAGCAATGCTAGGGAGACAAACACAGACACACAAACATACATACATATATATATACATGTATACGACAGGCTTCTTTCAGTTTCACTCACAAGGCATTGGTCGGCCCGGGGCTATAGCAGAAGACACTTGCCCAAGATGCCACGCAGTGGGACTGAACCCGGAACCATGTGGTTGGTTAGCAAGCTACTTACCACAAAGCCACTCCTTTTTAAAATTTATGTGCAATTCTTATGCCTATTATATCAGACAACGTATTAACATGAAGAAATGAAGCTCTAATAACCGGAGATATCTGAGAATCGAAAAATAATTTCCCCCTTTTTAATCTAAACTAGAAAAGTTAGCTGCTAGATTTTTAAATTATGTAACGTAGATATTTCTGGGAATTTCGAAGATTATTCGTCCTACACTTAACCTTCACCGACATTCCTAACACGGTCCTTCTAACAAGGCCTTTTAAAACTTTCTAACATTCTCAACAGATAATTTCTCCTACTGATGACGTTATATTTTCTTCTCTCTCAAATCTATATATATAAAGCTGACGTTGTCTGTGTGTGGCAGGTTTGGTAGCCTTCAACTAACATTATCTCCTCCGAGACCCTGCGGCGCAAGTTGACCAAAATTGAAAGTATGATAGAAGAAGGCTTGCTCTTTATTCCGTAAAAGATAAAATTCAAATCGGATCATGTAAGGACCAAAAATTATTTACATAAAAAAGGTACTTTTTTTCTATGTAAATCATTACTTTTTACGATTTTTTGACTGGTGTGTCGCCATTTTTCGGTGTATTTCAACCAGAAAAATGTTCACTTAAAGAGAATAACAAGCTACATAATGCAAAATTTTTACTTGTCAAAAATTCCAATTCTAAAGGGTCGAAACAAACCCGAGCAACGCCGGGCTATACTGCTAGTTTATGATATAGTAAACCTGTAGGTTGTGAAGGCGCATGGCTTAGTGGATAGGGGGAGTTTGAGTTATGATCGTAAGAAAGATTGTGGTTTCGATACCTGGAGCGGGCGATGCGTTGTGCTCGTCAATAAAACACTTCATTTAACATTAATCAGCTGATAAAAATGAGCAACCCTTCGACGAATTGGCGTTCCGTACAGGGAGGAATATATACGCCAGAGAAACTGTGAAACCGGTCCTGCCTTCTTAGGGAGTAATATGCACTAACCAATCCCTTACATTATACCATCCTTTGATCTCATCTTATAAATTTCATCTCCGTATATTTAGCACGTCTTTGTTGTTCTCCGATCGCTTTATGATATGCGGCCCCTTAACTGCTCACACACTATACTC
This sequence comes from Octopus sinensis, assembly GCF_006345805.1. Taxonomy (NCBI): domain Eukaryota; kingdom Metazoa; phylum Mollusca; class Cephalopoda; order Octopoda; family Octopodidae; genus Octopus; species Octopus sinensis. The sequence goes on along the minus strand of NC_043009.1, from coordinate 57,793,164 downwards.
TATTTCCATAGGTTGCCCTCCACGGCCACTTTGCATTTTCACTTCTTAAAATGTGACATCTCCTAACTTGTACAGTTGCACGTGTTAAGAGTTTCTCTTTGCAAACATGCAGGTTCCGTTTCAGTGCGATTGCGCAAATGCTGCGGCTGCAAGTGTCTCCTACTATTACCCCGGGCCGACCAATGCCATGTGCGTGAATTCGGTAGACGGAAACAGTCAGTAATATACGTGTGTGTGTGTGTCTGTGTGTGTTTGTGTGTGTGTATCTGCGTGTGTTTTTGCCCCTCAACTGCTGGAAAACATATATTGGTTTGTTCACGCCCACACAAGAGAGTGGTTCGACAGAGGAGAACAATAGAGTAAATGCCAGACTTTAGAACAAAAAAAAGTATAAAATGGAGTCAACTTGTTCGAGAAAACCTTTCAACTTGGTACTCCAGTATGGCCATAATCCAATGGCTGAGACAAGTAAAACACGCATATAAAATACAATTTCATTATTTTCATAATTTTATTTTCTTGTTAATACCTGAACTTCTGACTCTGCCCCCATAACCGTTTTGTTTTCTTTATTCATTCACCTATCCTGTCCCTTTTAATTCCATCCACTTTTATTCCCAACCCCGCCTCCCCATAATTTCATTAATCAGTTCAGATTTATCCTCAAAAAATAGCTTTACCACCCCTCTACATACACCGCTTGCTTTTCTTAATTGAAATCCTTGAACATTGTTTAACACACGCTTAGCTTATTTCATCTTTTAACCTAATTTCTTTGCTTCACTTTTTCTTCTGCCCCTCCACTTCCGTAGCTATTTCATTATTCTATTTACATCTTACATTTAAATCCGCTAATGCGGGCCATCACACAATTAAATTCGTTCGGTACTAATTATTTCATTGTAAAGTTATACAATCCTTTTATAGTATCTTCATGAAGTATATACCTCCAATTCATTCCACTGATTTATGGTTTATTAATTTAATCTATATTTAATTGTAACCACCAACTTTAAATGCAGCGCATAATAACGTTAACATTGAGTATATAATCACCCTTATTTAACTTAATTAAAATTTCCTAATTGCTTAAAAAAATCTAAATAGTAAAGTTATTTCTTAATCCAATTACATCTTTGGCTCTGCCTTACTAGAATCGACTATCTTCGCTTTTACTAATCACAGATTATTTGCTAATTAATTTTTATCTTTAACATAACCAACTACGAATACGTATGTCTATATTATTTTGATTTATGCAATCGGAGTTATCGACTTTAAATAAAATATCTTGCAATTTCTCGATGCAGTGCTCCGTCAAACGATACTTATTCAAAATCTATTTCACAGTTTACAAAAACGTAATACACGCGTACACAAACACACGCAATCGTTAATTTTAATCGTTTAATTTTATTATTCCTTAAATCGTTACAATTTCTTAATTATATTTTTGTATATGTAATTAATATTTCTTAATTACTTACTAAATATATGTGTCACATTTTACTGTATGTGATTATAGCCTTCAAAATTATCTCCCTAATGTCTAACATCTGCACATTAGCTGTTTATTACCTACAAAATTGTTCATTTACACATCTCACCTTTCTTAATTATGAATGTTATTCTATGCATCTTTCTAACTTCAATTTATTCCTTATATGATAATTAACATGATTTTTAATTCCTGTTGAGCAATTTGTCTTAATTTCGATTTCTACTCGTTCTCAAATGGTCAACAACATTCAGAATTCCTACGTGATTAATCCATTGCCTGGTATGAACCCCATTTGGGGATCTGTTAAAAATAGTCTCACTGCTGACTGTTCGGTATATTTAAAGTGAATTGCTTCTGTACATTGCATTTGCAGAGGTGTATTTAACAATATTAAAAAAAAATTTTTTTTTTTGTTTCAGCTCAGAGCTGCGGCCATGCTGATGGACCGCCTTTCTTAGTACAGCAGGGGTTGCCACCATCCGCTGCAGGAGCCTCGTGGAGCTTTAGGTGTTTTTGCTCAATAAACACTCACAACGCCGGTCTGGGAATCGAAACCACAAGTCCGCTGCCCTAACCATTGGGCCATTGCGCCTCCAGTAATTAAAGTTTATCATTATTAGCTCTAACTAATTCTAGGGGGACATTTTATGTCATAAATCGCAATTGTTGAACTACAAAAATATTAACTGTTTTCAAAAGGTACCTTTTTTTTTTGCATTTCCCATTTATATCATTCATTGATATTTCATACACATTCGTATTTGATGCTATAATTTCATTAAAAAAAAATGTTTATTATTGCAATTGAATAGAAAAGGAAAAGCATTTTTTTTCAGCGATCCCCATTTGGGACTTTTCGAAAAATTTATCATAATTTCTAAAATAATTCACATATGAACAAAATCTAAATACTATATATTATTTTAACTCCCAAGACACCCGACAAACCCCCAAAATATTTGGCACTAAATGGGTTGATAACTATATACTATCTTCTTGTCTGGAGACAGCATTCACACGGGGTGGGTTGAGCTGGCTTCATTCATCCTCAATGTGCATCTCTCACAAACGCCGACCAGGCCTGACGATTTGAAGCTAACGACCGTGTGATCTCCAGCCACTCCTTATTCCAGCGGCGAACGCCGTAGATAGGGGGGCCTAGGTTGGGTTCCAGATCAGCCTTGACTGTCATCATCCAGGTTTTTCGTTGTCTACCACATCACTTTCGCTAACCCTGAAGGGGAGCTGGAGCAATTGCTTCGTAGAGGAATTCTCCTGGTTGACGACGGAGAGCATGACCCAGCCAACGCAAACGTCTCGTTAGGATGACTTGTCGGAGGGAGGTGATTCTGCACTGGTGTCGCACCGAATTGTTGGAGATAAAGTGGTGCCATCGGACACGATGGATGCGGCGTAGACAGAGGTGATCGAAGGATTCTAGTTGCTTAATATCTTCCACCCTTATCGGCTATGACTCGCTGCCGTAAAGGAGAATTGTTCGCAGCCCCATTTTATAAGTTCCTTAAATATAAAAAACTTTGCGTGAAAGCCTAATAACTTAAATCTATATTTGCAAGCGTACATCGATACACATATATATGTGTGCGTAAGTGTGTGCGTTTATGTGTCTGAACGTGTGTGCGTAATTGTGTGTGTGTGTTTGAGAGTCATTTAAAACTAGTTTAATAACTAGACGTGAGATACTTCAAGTTTCATGATCAGAAAGTACAGTAATCAGACAAGTTTGCATAATATACCGTGCAGGATCAGGCAATTGTACACGTGACGCTACGTAACCACTGTTGAATTACTGCAATATGCAAGGGTGACACTTCGAGTAAGACATAAAAATATTGTATTTATTAAATAACACTTATCTTGCTGGAATTAGTACTTCGTTGATGATCCTACAGACACGCGAATACTGCATTATGTGTGTGTGTATGTGTGTGTTATGTGTGTGTGTGTGTATGTGTGTGTGTGTGTGAGTGTGTGTGTGTGTGTGTGTGTGTGTGTGGTGGTGTGTGTGTGTCAGCGAGCTCCCGAAGGAAAGCTGGCTGCAAAATGGAATTTGTTGTGAATATTTCCATCGGGGAACGAAGCTGTCTGTATAATTGTCAGCTCAAAGACGTGATGAATAAATATTATTTACGCTGCTTAAATAATATTGAGTTCCATTGCTTAGTTAGAAGATTATATTTATCTAATGAACACTCGGGTGGTACATATATATTCCCACGCCCACACACACACACCCTACTTAACATACTATATATATATATATATATATATATATATACAGCGAGACAGACAGAAAGAGTGAAGCCCACAAATATATGTATATATAAATATCGATTTAGCTATAGCTATCTATATATTTGTATGTATATCAAATATGTATCTTTCTATCTCTGTCTATTTGCCTGTATATATGTATGTATGTATGTATGTATATATATATATATATACATATATATATGCCAAAAGAGATACTTGCATACATACATACATACATACATATACACATATGAACACGGTTAGAAATTAATATTATACACCTTAATTTACTTATGCACAGGCAAACACTCATATACAGCTAACAATACACAAATATCTGTGTATCTAGATATATAGTTGTGTATTTGTACGTGTGTATAAGGTTTTTTTCTTATGCGTCCGTATGTGCGCCTGTGTGTTACACTTCTTTGATTCTTCACATAAATACAAGTCAGTAGGATACATTCTTCAATAACAATTTTTTTTTACGAAAAATTCCAAAAGCTATCAGACGTTTAATGATTTTTTATATGTATAGATGAATTTCTCGTCTTTGAATTATTATCATTGCAGCAGCAGCAGCAGTAGTAGTAGTACTGGTAGTAGTAGTAGTAGTAGTAGTAGTAGTAGTAGTAGGAGGAGGAGGAGGAGTCGTAGTAGTAGTAGTCGTAGTAGTAGTAGTAGTAGTAGTAGTAGTAGTAGTAGTAGTAGTAGTAGTTTCGATGGTATTTCAAATGTTACGGCCAGTTACCAAAAATACAGCTATTTACTTCTTAGAATCTCTCTATACATAGAATTATTCAAGGTTGAAAAAAGAAAGTTTCTGAGAGCCTTCATAGATAAGAAGAAGAAGGGGGAAAAAAATTCAAAGAGAAGAGAGAAGAGAAAAACTCAAGTCTACCCAAGACTTTATTTGAAGTTTTAATATCGACAGGGAACGTCATCAAGTACAGCAAAACACTAATTCTTCCATTTTTTTTTTGCGAAGACATCTTTCTATGTGAGCATATATATATGTATATGTATGTATGTGTATGTATATATATATATATGTAGATATATATAGATATATATATTATATATATATATAATATATATATAATATATATATATTAAGGTATGTAGAAAAATACAACAGGACAAGAACGTATAACTCTTAGAAGACGATACAATAAACACGGACAGGACATTCGAAACCCTCAATCTTCAGTCAGAACCGGATCATCGTAGTAATTTCGGCTGATTAATCTTGAGATTACTAGATCACGGCCAGCCCTCCAAGAAAAACTAAGCAACGAGCATTAGAAAAACTAAGCTGGGAGCGTAGATTTCCTGGAAGAAGGATCGAATGCATACGGACACCAGGACAGCAAAAGGGACGAATATAAAAAAACAAAAAATTAATGGAATACAGAAACATGAAATACAGAAGCATTAACGGTGGAAAACAACAACAAGTGTCTTACGACTGATAACAAGCAAACAAATTTTTCTCTGGCGCGGGGAAAGGAAAGGAGCCTTATCGGCGATGCCTATAGCGGGGGCGAAAAAAACACGATGTTAACACGACGCTGGCAGAAGCTGAAGGCAGATTCGGCAGCAGTCACGTGACAGAGAAGAGAGAAAAGAAAAGAAAGAGAAGCAACGGAAGAGAGAGAGAGAGGAGAGAGAGAGAGGAGGGACAAACGCAACAAAGAGAGAGAAGAGAGAGAAAGAAGGAATCAGAGAGGAGAAGGGATATGGGTGTCGAAGATTGACCTGTGAGTGCAGAGCGAGACAAAGAAGTAGGAGGGTAGTGGAAGATTAGACAAAAGAATCAGAGGAAAGAGAGAGAAAAAGAGAAAAAATTATATATATTGTATATAAATATGTGTTTATATATATATGCATATATATATATATATATATATATAATATATATATATATATATATATGTATATATATAGGGAGAGTTTACGAAAAAAGAAACAATATATATACATACATGCATATATATGTATGTATATATATATATTATATATATATATTATATATATATAATATATATATATAGTATATATATATATATAGATGTAGATATATATATATATATGTATGTATGTATCTTTACGTATATATAAACACACACAGGATATATACTCAAACATATATATATATATCTTACATATATATAAACACACAAGAATATATATACTCAAGCGTATATATATATATATATATACATACACGCACGCACACACACATATATACATATATATATGTGTGTTTATACATATGTATGTATATATATTCTTTCATTCTTTTCCTTGTTTAAGTCATTTGACAGCGGCCATGCAGGAGCACCGCCTTTGCTCGAACGAATCGACCCTAGTGCTTATTCTTTCTAAGCCTAGTACTTTTGTCAGACTCTATTGCCGCATTGCTAAGTTTCGGAGACATAAACATCAGTTGTCAAGTGATGGCGTGGTGGGTGGGGCCCAAACACAGATGCACAAATATACGATAGGCTTCTTTCAGTTTCCGTCTTCCAAATTCACTCACAAGGCATTGGTCGGCCCTAGGGTGTAGCAGAAACTAGCTCAAGGAGCCACGCAGTGGGACTGAACCCGGAACCATGTAGTTGGGAAGCAAGGTTCTTACCACACAGCCACGCTTGCGCCTATTGCGTAGCCGTATTTCGCCTGTCGTTACGTTCCGAGTTTTAATTCCGCCGAGGTCGACTT
>NC_043009.1:57752393-57786562 GCF_006345805.1 Octopus sinensis | reverse complement strand
AGACAGAAAGTTAGACACGCACGATGTGTACTTAAGTTTACGACGGTTGTGTACGCAATTGCTTGTGCATGTGTTTCTTTTGTCCTCTCCACTGACCACGCCTCTGCTTCTATTGGCTTGCCGACTCTCTCCCTTTATCATTATCACTTTATCTTTCTCTTTTCCATCTTCTCTTTTTCTATCTGTCTGTCTCTTTTCCTCTCCGTCTCCATATCTATCTTTCTCTCTCCTTTCTCCCTGTCTTTCTCTCTCTCCCTCTCCCCTTCTCCCCATTCTTCCTTCTCTCTCTTTCTTTCAAACTTAATACTAACATGTGCCGTTACATACAGGGATCGTATAAGACATTTTAACGGGGACCAGCAGCAATTAGACTGATTCTAAACGTATCCTTGAACCAACAGACCTTCGAGTAAAAAAAAAACCAAGCTTGTGCTTATCTTTAGTTCTTAGATATTTGAATTGGATCTGATTAAATAGTTTAAGGCAATCACAGGAAAAAAAAAAGAGGGAAAAAACGATAGGAACTTCTTTCTATTTTAACGTTTGAAACTATTATCTGTTGATCATGCTGCAGGTATTGCGAAACGCAGCGAATTTTGCTTAATCGCTCGCTAAAATCACAAACAAAGAAATTGTAATTAACATCCTTGCCCGGAAAACGTTTTTGAAATAGAACAACTTATTTATTCACAGAAATTCTCAGTAGATCCCTTCGAGGTTATGATGACCGACCAGGAGTCCACTGACATCACCAATTTTCTTGGCCACAACATACAGCAATCTATCAGGCTGAGTAAAGGGTAAGAAACGTTTTGAATCATGAAAATCATCACAATATATTTCAACAATGCGGAAATTTTATATATGAAACAAGCACCATTACAATCAACACATTTTTGCCAACAAGCTACAAGTTTGTTTATTCCAGTAACATTAAAAACCTGTCGTTCTGGAGCTGATGACTCTTTGAATGCACTTTCAACATCGGTTTGACTTTTTAACTCTTTCTCTCGCAGAGAAAGTACTTGAAAAAGTGGTAGTCGGTAGGGGAAAGGTCTGAGGAATAAGCTATGTAGAGAAGAACTTCGTAGCCAAGTTTCCTCAACTTCTGGAGCGTCATTAGGGAAACGTGTGGTCGGGCATTGTCATGAAGAATGATTAACCCTCTTCTGTTAACCAGTATGTGATGGAGGAGAAGCAGTTTTTCTTTCATTTTGGCAATTTCGTAGCAATATGCTTCTACATAAATATTTTTTCCGGGTATTAAGAAGTTATAGTGGATGAGCCAAGCAGTACACCACCAAACAGTCACCATAACCTTCTTTTAGAAGAGCTTCGGTTTAGGGAAGTTTTTGGTGCTTCATTTTGGTCCAACTACTGCGAAGAACGTTTTTTAATTTTTATTATAGTACAGAATTCAGTTTTCATCGCAAGTCACAATACGGTCGAGAAATGTATTAAACATACACCTTAATGCAAAACTATAGAAAAGCAGACATACACACAAAATATATTCGGTAAATGTATATCAATGGATTTTTTCTCAAAGTATCTGTTTTAACAATCTTTCTGTTTTCTGATCATTCTGTCAAAGAAGATAATTTTGTACCTGCTGTTAACAATAACACCATAAACAGCGGGTAATGAGTTCATTGCGCCTGTATAATGGCATACAATAAGAAGAGTTATATATTCGTATGTAAGTGTATAAGTCTGTGTGTGTTGTGTGTGTGCGTACGTATGTGTACATATAGATAGATAGGTAGATAGATAGATAGATAGATAGATAGATAGATAGAGTTTGTTAAACATATGTAAACAAAGTATAGGCTACTCAGTACATAAAACTAGTTTTGTAAATTTCATTAGAAGCTAAAACTTTTTCTATTGTTTTTCTGAATCTACCGTTACCAATCATTCATACAAGTGAAGCATGATGTCACAATATAAAGTAAAATAGTTGTATAAATTGAGGTTCAATTAGTTACCAAAACTTGGTTTGTAAAAGGACTTACACATCCAGTTGTTAAATTGACATGCTTAATACACTTATCAATTAATATGCAAAATAATGTGATACATACATATCTTCTGTAAGGTTCTCAGGGGCACAAGGGAAACTAAATTTATATAATAACCTGCTCGGGTTGCGGACAGAACTATATTGGACACACGAGTATGACCTTGAGAAAGAGAACTACTCTACATAAAGAGCAAATCCGTTTCCCGCAATACAGGCAAATTCCTCTCAATGAACATATAGGAAAATGTGCAGATAACATCAAACCAAATTTCACAGTCTTCCCCTTCTACCAGTGCAAAGACACAATCTCTCTACTAGAACGTTTAAATAAAGAAACTTTTTTCATTAAAAAATACAGAACACGTCTTAATATGCACACATAACCAACTTTTATCTTTTTACATATTTCAATTCACGATTACATCACTGTACATAAATCCCCTCATTAAACAAGGTTTTCGAAACTTGTCTTTGTCTGTATACATATATATTTCCCTCCCATTACCGAAAGCTGAACAGTTATCTCCCTTACCCACAATAATAACGATAACCAATTACCTCCCTTTATACATCTACTTGTGAAGTCATTCACTTGTGAATTTCATCACACGCAACATGGACAAAATTTCTTCTTAAGAAAAAATACATATTCAAATAAGTAAAACATAATATCATGAATAGCGATAGCGAAACCGGTCGATATATTAAAATTATATTAAAACTATATAAGTGTGCGTATTTTCCTTTTTTTTTAATTTCTATTACATTACAACTCACCACGTAGGGATAATCGAAATTCCTCTTCTCTGTTACCACTATATATATATATATATATATATATATATCATACATATATATATATATATATATATATATATATATATATATATATATATATATATTCACTCATCCGTGTGTGTAAGTTTGTGTTTGTATTGGTATGTAAGTGTATGCGCATATTGCTGCTGTAATGTAACCCCAATTTAACCCTGATCAAAAAGACGCCTTGTTAAAAGACATTTTCCAGCTGCGATTATCATTTCTTTTATTTCTCTATGGTGTATCTAATACTACATTATCTAATCTATTCCTCTTTGTTGTAGTTGTTTGGCCCTAGGATCGCGCTGACCCTGGAGACCTACGATCAAAGACGTTTCCAGCTGTGATCATCACTACTTATATCTATACACCGTAGTTCTAGTACCCTGTCCTTCCTTGTTGTGGAACCCCTTTTCCCGTCCTGATCCTGAAGATGTATGATCAAAGAATTTCCAGCTGCGACTAATATATCTCTTATTCAGGCAAAGTGTACCAAGAAGCACATCATTCAATGTGTCAATCTCCTTTCCATAGTGTATGATGTCATTTGAGATAAACATGTATACCCTTTGTAGCAGGTCGAATAACTACAGGGATCATTCCTAGGTCCCTGCATTGGCTCGATGAGTAGGACCTTGTGAAAACTGAAGATAGAGATAGTGTATATTATTTACAGTTGACGGATATTTGTCCTCAATATGTCTGTTGTTAACACAATGTTTTGGCTGATATACCCTCCAGCCTTCATCAGCTGATGAAATTTCTTGGGGAAATTTCGAACCTGGGTTCTCATTCCTAAGATATTTTTCGATTTTGTTATTATTATTATTATTATTATTATTATTATTTATTTATTATTATTATTATTATTATTATTATTATTATTATTATTCAGGTCACTGCGTGGAATCAAACTCGGAATCTTGGGGTTAGTAGCCTGCGTTCTTAACCACTTGCCCACGGGCATATGGCGTAGTGGTTAAGAGAGTAGGCTACTAAACCCAAGATTCCGAGTTCGATTCCAGGCAATAAACTGGAATAATATAATAATAATAATAATAATAATAATAATAATAATAATAATAATAATAATAATAATAATAATAATAATAATAATAATAATAATAATAATAATAAATGCCCTGATGCAGTACAGGCAGTGGCTCTCATGGCTTCTGATCTAACTGATTGAAGTGTTATCATGTACATTGTTTGTCTGGTATAAAAGATGGCTACAGCAAATATTCTGCTCAATTACCACAGATGTGCTTGTCAGTTGTTTGACCTTAACCAGTTGAGCATGTCCCTTAGTGGCTGACGATATGTGCATCTCTGATCACGAGCAGAAAGTAGTGGGGAAGCCATAGCATGTGTTGAGAGGGATTCTTTGGGGTTTGAATAATTCACCTCTGGAAACATGGGGTGGTTCTTTCAACATCCTTAAACAACCCTTATTCAGGGACCATTTGAGCGGGATGGGCTACTCAACCTGAGAAAATTCTAACTGGCCCCACCTGCAAGGTCATGTGCTGTTTATCTTGAATGAGATCACCATGTCGCACACATATGGTTGTGATGCATGTACTGGGTGTACCTTATCAGAGGGGTAGTCATGATGGGTATACTGGGCTTCGTATATTTTACCCCAGTGTCACTTTGATGGCATGAACTGCTCTCTCACTCAAAATAATAATAATAATAATAATAATAATAATGATAGCATCGAAAAATATTTTAGGAATGAGAACCCAGGTTTTAAGTCTCCCCAAGACAACAGATGAAGGCTGGAGAGTACATCAGCCGAAAGGCTGCGTTAACAACAAACAAGATGAGGACAAATATCAGTCAAATGTAAATAATGTAAATGATGTAAATATTTTACATAATTCCTCATCTCTTGAATTAAGAACTAGAGATAGTGTACTATTTGTATGTGAGAATATTTGTTATTAAATATGTGTGTGCGTCCGTTCGTGTGTGTGTGTGCGTGTGTGTGTGTGTGTGTGTGTGTGTTGTGTGTGTGTGTGTGTGTATGTGTGTGCGTGTGCGTGCACGGGTACTTGTGTGCCTGTTTCTTTGTTTACATCCGCAGAGTAGAAACGAATTAAAAACAGTCCTGACATATCAGAAATATCATTGTCAAAATATTGAAACAAATAATCTAAACTGCACCTACCACCGGAAATCCTAAATCAAGATAATATTTCTGAATATCACCAAATGAAAACTTTAGTTTACAATAAACCTCGAGTGTCCAAACAGGGATTAATACCTGATTAAAGTCACCGCTGTACCACAGTCCAGTTTCTGTCATTTAATTAGAAATAATTCGACATATGGGGAAAAAACTGAAATCAAGAGATGAAAAACTCTGGCTAAGGTATATAGGGACTCTATTAGTCCCCTATATAAACCCACTGCATAAGGTATCCTCGTAAGACACGGTGCCACATACTGCATTGTCCGATCACTTGGAAAAACGAAAGGAGTGAAATATCAGTGGAGCTAATGAGATGTACGTTAATTAAATTTCCGGTTCCCAAATTAAACGTCAGTCATACCGTTCGGCTATTTGTTTCTGTGTTTCTACATATTTCCTTAGTTCTACACTTTGTAGTGCGCTCGGGCACTGAATAAATTCTAGTTGTGCTGAAACTTTGCTTAATGAATGGTTTAGCGACATTTCATCCTGTTCTTTATGTTCTGAGAACAAATTCCATCGAAGATTGCCTTTCTTAGTGCATTTGGGGGGGGGGTCGATAAAATCAGTGCCATTCTAACACTGGAATCGATTTACCTTTATCCTCTAAACGCATACTGGTCTAGTGCCAAAGGCGTAGGAGTGGCTGTGTGGTAAGTAGCTTGCTTACCAACCACATGGTTCCGGGTTCAGTCCCACTGCGTGGCATCTTGGGCAAGTGTCTTCTGCTATAGCCCCGGGTCGACCAATGCCTTGTGAGTGGATTTGGTAGACGGAAACTAAAAGAAGCCTGTCGTATATATATATATATATATGTGTGTGGGTGTGTGTGTTTGTGTGTCTGTGTTTGTCCCCCTGGCATTGCTTGACAACCGATGCTGGTGTGTTTACATCCCCGTCACTTCGCGGTTCGGCAAAAGAGACCGATAGAATAAGTACTGAGCTTACAAAGAATAAGTCCCAGGGTCGATTTGCTCGACTAAAGGCGGTGCTCCAGCATGGCCGCAGTCAAATGACTGAAACAAGTAAAAGAGTAAAAGATATATATATATATATATATATATATATATATATATATATATATATATATGCGTGTGGTGTGTGTATTGTGTGTTGTGCGTGTGTGTGTAAATGTTTGTGTGTCTGTGTTTGTCCCCCAACATCACTTGACAACCGATGCTGGTGTGTTTACGTCGACCGTAACTTAACGGTTCGGCGAGAGAGATCGATAGAGTAAGTACTAGGCTTACAAAAATAAGTCCCAGGGGTCGATTTGCTCGACCAAAAAGGTGGTGCTCCAGCATGGCCACAGCCAAATGACTGAAACAAGTAAAACAGTAAGAAAGTGTAAAAGAATGAATACAGATGCAAGTGTGTATTCGATCCTGCAAATGAGTCATAACATGAATTTTATATCTGATTTAAACACTGAAAATTAGGAGACGATAATATTACATGACAAATGATTAATGATAAATGATAAATGATAAATGACAAATGACAAATGACAAATGACAAATGATAAATGTTAATTATCCGTTTGTTAAGTTGTGAAGCATGCGTTTCGCAGAATGATCACAGGAATTAACCAATTCCGACTTCTTACATTCGTTCTTGTCCTCGAACAAAATTACAAGCTTTTCAGTAAAAGTGAGCGATCTTTTGGAAAAGTTGACAAGTGTGTAAGTTGATAGGAAGTTCAGAATTGATTAGTAGATACCAAACGGTGATGTCTTTCTGGAATCAAATATACTTAATAAAAATTTGTGTTGATTTCTTTCAGGTTATTTACAAGTACAAATTATTTTTCTTATACCTATTTCTTTATTACCCACAAGGGGCTAAACACAGAGCGGACAAACAAGGACAGACATAGGTATTAAGTCGATTACATCTACCCCAGTGCGTAACTGGTACTTAATTTATCGACCCCGAAAGGATGAAAGGCAAAGTCGACCTCGGCGGAATTTGAACTCACAACGTAACGCAGACGAAATACCTATTTCTTTATTACCCACAAGGAGCTAAACACAGAGGGGACAAACAAGAACAGACATAGGTATTAAGTCGATTACATCGACCCCCAGTGCGTAACTGGTACTTAATTTATCGACCCCGAAAGGATGAAAGGCAAAGTCGACCTCGGCGGAATTTGAACTCACAACGTAACGCAGACGAAATACCGCTAACGTTTCTGCCAGCTCGCCTTTTCTTGTACCAATTAAAGGACTTTCTGTTTTTTATTTTTTATTTTTTATTTTTTGGTTTGTGTTATCTACTGATTGTAGGGTAGAGTTGTCTTCAAGACATGCATTAATTCAGTAGCTTAATGCTTCCAAAAGGATTTTGTCGTTAACGGGACAAACAGTAGACCTTTTATAGTTGAAAGTAGCACTTGGCAACACACCGATAGTTGTGATACATACTTGGCGTGGAAATTAACGATGGCAGTTTTAAAATTGGTAGGAAAGAATCACTATTTTTAGCAGTGCTTTTATTATAAAACTCATAGTATTTTGGTATTGGCTGGGAAATGGAAAAAATTAATTTTAAGTAGTTTTAAGCGATATAGGATAAGTAACTTCGATTGAAGAGAAGTTTAGACCAGAGAATTCTCCTTGAACTATTTTTACATTTAAAGAAATTATTTTTATTTTTATGTAACAGATTTTTGTCTGTAATATTATTGCTGCATAATACCCTGTTTTAATGGCGATAATTGCTTTTAAAGGAAGCCACATTCGAAGACACGGAAAATATACGTTTCAGAACGTTATATAATAGGTTTCATAGAATTACAGAATCGTAGTTCTTGTTTTTGTTGTAATTTTTCATTACATTAAGGGCAATATTTTTTTGGTATCTAAGGTTAAACAGGCAAAAAATTAACCGACGAGATTGAGGTTACAATCAACTATGATCCTTAAATATATTTCTTCAAATATATCCTTCTTTTCTAAATCAGTATGAAAGGCAAAAAAGCCTTTCATACTACCCACTACTATTAAACAAGCCGTCATCTTGTTACAAAACCCTTTACAAGAATACAAGAAAATTACTGGTTTTTGAGGAAGATATAATACAAGAAACAAAAAACAAGGAATATAATATAATTTCATATTCTTGAATCCGAGGTAAGAAACCATGGAAACATCAAAGGCTTTGTTTTAAATTACCGAAAAAGAGAAAAGATTTCCTTGCATGCATATTAATTCTGCTATCAGAAAGAATTTTAAATGTATTCTACTGTTCCATCACTAAACCTCTTCTCCATAAACTTTTCCTCTTACGAAAGACACTTTGTTTCACTTGGTGAGTCTGATATCATTATTACACATAGAAAGAAATTTTTAATATCCTTTGATCATTCATAAGATTCCAGGAAGTAACACCTTTTCAGAGTAGACGTTGTAAGAGTAGATCTTTTACAGCGACAAGTTAAAGCTTTCAGAATGTACTGCTTGTAGAGCTAAGGTACCACAGTTATGTTATTTGGGGTGTAAGTGATCTACGAAGAAGAATTTATAAAGAGTAGAGCTTCAGACAATTTCTGGATAATACAGTTCCTATAGTGTCAGCTTCTAGGGAGTAAAACCCTGACAGCCTGGAGTCGTTGACGTAAATTTATGGTTTCTAGCTTAGACACAAAACCAGCGGATTCGAGGGTAAATTGTTAGTCAACACCCTCGACCCCAAAATACAACTGGTATTTTATTTTATCGATCTGGGTTCTCATTCCTAAGGTATTTTTCGATATTATTATTATTATTCTATGTTTGAGTTTTGCTTTATATTTGTACAAGTTGGCTCCAAGTCTCACCCAGAGACCTCAAGAGACAACAGGTTGGAAGTTCATGTTGTTGTTATGCCTAGTGTGCCATATATTTGGGGGGGAGTTTTTGGTGTTGTACTAATGAATGTCTAAAAAAAAAAAGTATTATTATTATTATTATTATTATTATCATTATTATTATTATTATTATTATTATTATTATTATTATTATTATTATTATTATTTAGGAATACTCAATCATACAATTATTATTATTTTAGGAATACTCAATCATACAATTTATGAATAGGCCATTCAGTTAATGGAACAATTGCACGAGTCATCGTCGAATTGGATGGAGATCCGTTCACTATCTGTAGCCACTGTCTTTACATGACAAATAGACAGACGACAGATAGCTAGAGAGATTGACAAGCAGACTGATAGACAGACAGACAATCATACAAGCACCAGTGTGCGGTCGACTCTGAAAGTTTACGAAAACAGATAGACACGTCACGGATGGCTAATTTTTCACTAGAAATACACACACTCCCTCGTCTAGCTACTGTCCCCATCCCCCCCACGGGAGTATGAAGAAGATATAGGTGTGAGATAAGGGTGGGTCCTCTAGGCCGGTGGCGAATTGAAGGGTGTATGTTCCTCTTCTCCGGTTATCTTGGTGCTAGACTTCTGTTTGCTAAAATCACTCGATACACATCAGATAAAGAATTGGAGGATGGGAAGAGGACGGGAGTTGGGTGAGCGAACGAGGAGGAAGGAGAGAGGAGGAGAGGATGGCCTTCATGAAAGAATCGCAAACATAGAAATATTCCTCCTGCTTTTGCTCTGTTAATCTCATCAAAGATGAACAATGATTCTCAAGGGGCATCAATTTTCTGTGAAACAGTTTCAATTCTTAGTTAAGGCACGAAATAATTTGATTCTACATATCAAAAAAAAAAATATAATAATAATAATAATAATAAATAAAAGGAAGAGACTGGCAACCGTGTTCTTCTAGAAGACATGAATGTCAAACAATGTTATCATCCAAGGTTGTTGTTAAGTGGTGATGATGGTGGCCGCGACGATGATACGATGGTAGTGGTGAGGGAGGTGGAGTTACTGTAGATTGTAGTGGAGATGGTGCTGGTGGTGGTGGTGAGGGAGGTAATAACGGTACGAGTGGTGTTCATAATGATAGCAGCAGCAGCGGTAGCAGCAACAACAGCAACAGCAGCAGCAGCAGCAGTAGTGGTAGTAGTAGTGGTGGTGGTGGTGCTGGTGTTGGTAGTATTATTATTATTGTTATTATCATTATTATTATTATTATTATTATTATTATTATTATTAGTAGTAGTAGTAGTAGTAGTAGTAGTAGTAGTAGTAGTAGTAGTAGTGGTGGTGGTGGTGGTGGTGGTAGTAGTTGTAGTAGTAGTAGTAGTAGAAGTAGTAGTAGTTATGCTTCGGTGCTCGTATGACTTTTTTTCTGGTTTTTTTTTTTGTCTTTCTGCACCTAATAAAAAAAAAGGTAAGAAATGGTTCAGCATATTTACAATTGTGCCGTCAATAAAACAAGTAACAGCCTCCAAATATCGGCGAGTAATCGGGGTGGGGGCGCGTGCTGTCAGAATTAAACTGTTCCCATTCTACAGCAAAGTGTGTGGTCTCGTGTCTATCATAAAATTCACCCCACAATTTTACCACCAATTGAGACAAGATGTCATTGGGAATGTAATATACTGCGAGGCATTTGGTACTTCAGTCTTCACGCATACACGCTAAAGAGGTTACGCTTTACTCTTTTTTACTCTTTCACTTGTTTCAGCCATTTGACTGCGGCCATGCTGGAGCACCGCCTTTTCAGCCGAGCAAATCTACCCCAGGACTTATTCTTTGTAAGCGTAGTCCTTATTCTATCGGTCTCTCTTTGCCGAACCGATAAGTTACGGGGGTTACAGTAAACACACCAGCATCGGTTGTCAAGCGTCAAGCGATGTTGGGGGAACAAACACAGACACAAACACACACACACACACACACATTCATATATATACGACGGGCTTCTTTCAGCTTCCGCCTACCAAATCCACACACAAGGCTTTGGTCGGCCCCAGGCTATAGTAGAAAGCACTTGGCCAAGGTGCCATGCAGTGGGAATGAACCCAGGACTATGTGGTTGGTAAGCAAGCTACTTAGGAAGTATACTCTTTACTCTTTTACTTGTTTCAGTCATTTGACTGTTGCCATGCTGGAGCACCGCCTTTTTAGCCGAGCAAATCGACCCCAGGACTTATTCTTTGTAAGCGTAGTCTTTATTCTATCGGTTACTTTTTGCCGAACCGCTAAGTTACGGGGACGTAAACACACTACCATCGATCGGCAAGCGACGTTGGGGGGGGGGGGCAAACACAGACACACAAACATATACACACACATACATATATATATACATATATACGACGGGCTTCTTTCAGTTCTTTCATGTGTGTGTGTGTGTGTGTGTTTGTGTGTCTGTGTTTGTCCCCTTCACCATCGCCTAACAACCGATGCTGGTGCGTTTACGTCTCGGTAACTTAGCGGTTCGGCAAAAGATACCGATAGAATACGTACTAGGCTTACAAAGTGCTGGCGGTCGATTTGTTCGACTAAAGGCAGTACTCCAGCATGGCCGCAGTCAAAATGATTGAAACAAGTAAAAGAACATATATATATATATATAGGACAGTTTTTATGCCGTTTCCGTCTACCAGATCCATTCAGAAGGATTTGGTCGGCTCGAGGCTATAGCAAAAAACACTTACCTAAGTTGCCAAGCAGTGGGACTGAACCCGGAACCATATGGTTGGTAAGCAAGCTATTTACAACACAGCCATGCCTGCGACGTTTCAAATGCATTCAGAAACATATGTAGTTGATGCATGTATATCTATAAACGAGTTTATGTGCGTGTGTGTGTGTGTGAGAGTGTGTGTTTGTAGTTTCGTATATTTACAAACACATACACATACAGGCGTGCGTGTACACAGGCACACACACAGGCATATGTATAGCTTGGGTGAATAGGAAAAATAGAATCAATAATTGAGTATATATATTTGTTTTGTTTTTATTGCTATTTAATATTTAGCTGAAGCAACAGAGTTTGAGAAGGAGTAACACACGAGACTAGACTCTTGAGTCAGTCTGTTGCTTCTATGAAATATTAATAATATATCTTCATTTACACACACACACACGCGTGTGTGTGTGTGTGTGTGTTCGTGCATGCGCGTACGTGTGTGTGTATATGCCGTAGAAACCATGCCACAATAGACAATATTTTCAGTCCTGGCTCTCCGGCTGAACAGCTCCCATCAACCCGTCAGACCCATGCCAACTTGGAAAACTGATGTTAAATGATGGCGATGATGATGATGGTGGTCATAATGATGGTGATTGTGATGATATATACGCATGTGTGTGTGTGTGTGAGTGTGTTTCCTCGCATCAGAAAATAAAATCTTAGAAATGCTTAGGGTGCATTGTATGTGTGCACGAGTAAAAGGTTTATCGTGTGAGTATGTGTGTCGGCGTCTAGAGTCTGTGTTGTTGATGTAATTGTCTCATGCATTTGCTGTTGACTTTCAACAGAGCTGAGTTGTTAATAGTCATGCATTACTCGTGCTAATTGGGATTTTAATTAAAAATATTCTTGAATCCAATTTTTCAGTGACAATGTCACAGTGGATGGCGGCATTATAACGGTCTTTTCTTTCATTTTTTTTTTCTTGTTTTTTTTTTTCTTTCTTTCTTCGATAGTTACTTTTGGTAGTGAATCAATTTTATTTTTCGTTTGCATTCCACCTACGTTTTGTCAAATTTTATACTTTCGCTTTCATAGACTACTGAAAACGAAAAACTACACAAAATATTTCATTTCCAATAATGGAAGCATTACTACCGTAATTAAATATGAGAAATTAACTCAAGTACTCTCTCGCTACAAATTGAAATTCTTAGCCACAAAACAATGAATGCCGTTCTATTTTCATGCAATTTACATGTGCATTAAACAACATATACTAGTGGAGTTGTGTTGTACAACATGAAACCCAACAGCCTAACATTTTTCTCTCTCTCTCACTTTTTTTTTTTTTTTACTATTTTGGGGAAAACTTTTTTCGTGATTCTGATGAAAATATTTCAAAATCCCAGCCTTGCTTTTAATTTTTAATTCTTACCCTTTCTACTCCTTTCCTTTCGAAGTACATCACGGGCAATAAATTTTCTATTTCTTGCCTTTTTTCGGATGATTTTTATCTCACTTGGTAGCACTAAACACTGGAACTACAATTTTGCAAGATGTCTCCTGCGTGGAGATAAAGCATTGACGTTAGAGTTAAGAGTTTAAGATAAGGGCTTGAGTTTAGCATTAGGGTTAGGAAATCAGGGATAAGTTATTCGAGATTACGTTTAAAGTATATAGGTTAGGAAGGCAGCAAATTAACAAAAACGTTAGCATGCCGAGCGAAATGCTTAGCGATATTTCGTTTCTCTTCACGTTCTGAGTTTGCATTTGATCCTTTCGGGGCCGATAAATTAAGTACCAGTTGCGTACTGAGGTCGATCCCCAAAAATTTCGGGCCTTGTGCCTAGAATAGAAAAGATTATGTGGTGGTATGAGTATAAATGCGGCGAGCGAAATGCTTAGTGGTATTTCGTCTGTCTTTACGTTCTGAGTTCAAATTCCGCCGAGGTCGACTTTCATCCTTCGGGGTCGATATATTAAGTACCAGTTGCATGCAGGAATCGATCTAATCTGCCGGCGCCCTCCTCCAAAATTTCGGGCCTTGTTCCTAGAGTAGAAAGTAATATATATAGATTAGGGTCAGAGTTATACTGAAGAAAATGAATTTGAGAATGTTATACAACATCGAAATCTCGGAAACTGCTCAACTGCATATTTCCCGGACAACGCCGGGCATTCTTTAATGTGTGTATGTGTGCGCGCGTGTGTGTGTGTGTGTCTGAGAGAGAGAGAGAGAGAGAGAGAGAGAGAGAGAGAGGCAGTTGGCGTTGCTCAAGTGCGAAATAACACAGAAACATTTCTTTCATGTTTGACTAAATAAATTATAGCACAATTGTCTTTAATGCTCTTTGCATTGAAAAGTCTTTGCCTATCTACCTTCCTATCTACATCTATCTGTGTGTGGATGCGTGTGTGCGTGTGTGTGTGTTCGTGTGGTGTGCGCGCGAGTGTGCGTGCGTGTGTTGGTGTATGTGTGCGTGCGTGCGTGCGTGCGTGCGTGTGTGTGTGCATGTGTTTCATTTCAAACATGAAATGTAGGCCATACTTCCTGAATAATTTATACGTAAGAGAAAATTTAATGACACAAATAATAAATTATCGGCCATAATCGTTTTCAAACCACCTACTGATTTCTTGAAAGTATAATGTACAAACCTGTACCTTTAGTCGCTATAGTATAGTCATGTGTATTCTTTATAGTATCGCCGACTAAGAAAGATTCGTAAGGAAGTGTGTGCATGTGTGCATGAGAAAGATAGAGAGCCTCAGTGTGAGAAGCAGAAAGACAAAGAGTAAAGAATAACTGATGGAAGAAATAAAAAGACAATGTCACCATATAGTAACATTCATACTTTACCACTTCTTTGAAATGTTCCACCCTTTCAACATCTTCTCTGTTGTATATTGAAGAATGCGGTTTGGCAATTGTTTCTTCATGGATTATTCTGGGATGTTTTGGACTCTTGTGAAGATTGTGAAAAAAAAAAAACGATTCGCTGAGAAACTGTGATGTTTCGTGTAGATATCATAAAAACAAAGATCACCTTATACTCGTAGACAAAGCTACGGGGGTGGATGAAAGTAATGTCGATGCGTAACACAAAGTACTTAATATATGAATGTGAAATGACACAGCACAATGTTGATACCCCCAGAAATTTTGAGCATCTATTTATATACAAAATTTTGTATACATATAAATATTCGGCAGTCATAAAGCGTAAACATACTTTGAAATATTGTGAATTTTTCTGAAAAATAATTTGTCTTGCCACAAGATTCACTGAAGTGAAATTGTACAGACAACGATAACGAACGATAACGTGCCACGTTATTTTGAATATTTTTGTATATTTGAAATACCGAGTCTGTGTGTATGTGTGTATAATGTACATATGGATACCCCACCCTATATATATATATATATATATATATATATATATATATATATATATAGATATATATATTTGATGTCATATAATATGAAATTATATTTGTATATATGAAATTTTTCAAGAAAATTTATTCGACTTGACAGAATGTACGTATGTGTGTGTAAGAGAGAGTGTGTGTGTGTGTATGTGTGTGTGTGTGTGCGTAAGTGTGTATGTAGGTATGCATGAGTATATACATATACAAGCCTGTAATGCCAGCTTGCCTGTATGTATGTGTGTGTATATGTGCGATTGTTTCTATGCATGTGCGTGTGTATGTGTGTGTGTGTGTGTGTGTGTGTGTGTGTGTGCGTGTGTGTATGTGACTGTTTTAACTTCAGAGTGTTTGCATGTGTGTATATGCAAGATTTAGCGTGGTATGATGCGCCGGGGAATGAGATACAGATAAAACTGCACCTTGAGAACATAAGCTATAGCGGTTAATCTATGGCGGTTTGCGCCGTCTTTGTCAATGGGTCTATACCCTTCGCACAGCCATAAAGAATGTTCCAATACGTGTGCTTTTCACACTACCACAAAGCTTCATTGTATAATTAATTATCTTCCGCAACGCAAATCATCAAATCCCTTGTCTTTGTAGTTTTTGTTGTTTTTTTCGTTGCAGCTGTAGTATCGCACATCTGTAACAAGGAAGTATTACCATTTTCTTATTTCCCGCGCTAACGGCACGCCATATATATATATATCTTATTTCTTTATTGCCCACAGAGGGCTGAACATAGAGGAGACAAACAAGGACAGACAAAGGGATTAAGTCAATTATATCGACCCCAGTGCGTAACTGGTACTTAATTTATCGACCCCGAAAGGATGAAAGGCAAAGTCGACCTCGGCAGAATTTGAACTCGCAACGTAACGGCAGACAAAATACCTATTTCTCTACTACCAACAAGGGACTAAACACAGAGGGGACAAACAAGGACAGACAAACGGATTAAGTCGATTGCATCGACCCCAGTGCGTCACTGGTACTTAATTTATCGAGCTCAAAAGGATGAGAGGCAAAGTCAACCACGGCGGAATTTGAACTCAGAACGTAACGGCAGACGAAATACTTATTTCGTTACTACCCACAGAGAGAACAAACAACGACAGACAAACGGATTAAGTCGATTATATCGACCCCAGTGCGTAACTGGTACTTATTTAATCAACCTTGAAAGGATGAAAGGCAAAGTCGACCTCGGCGGGATTTGAACTCGGAACGCAGCGGCGGACGAAATACGGCTACGCATTTCGGCCGGCGTGCTAACGTTTCTGCCAGCTTTGGTTGATGGTATTCGTGAGTCTACGTTCGTCGGTGAAATTGCACCGATTTTGAAATGAATAACTTTACCTATGTCTTTCTCTCCCTACGGAGCATAAGCCATCGATGACTGTTTTACACTCTTCTCGAATCTGTGCTGTCCTTTCTTCAGGGGAGACCTTCATTTCCCAGCGTTTTCTTGGCTTTCAATTGTTTTCTTTTTTTTTTTTTTTTTTTACTTTTTTCGCCTTTTACTTTCTTATTTCAGCCATTTGACTCCGGCCATGCTGTCGCACCACCTTAAAGGGTTTTAGTCGAACAAATTGACCTCGAGACATATTCCTTACGCCCTCTACTTATCTATGGTCTTGTTTGTCGAACCGCTCAGTTACGGAACATAAACACACCAACACCGGTTGTCAAACGGTAATGCGGGGACAAACACCCACACAAAGACACACATTAGCTTAGTTTTTCCATTTAGTTGAGATGGTTGTTACAACTCCCTTGCAAAAATTATCTCCTTTTTCATCAGAAAGAATAAAGAAATATTTTTTCCTTTATTCTCAAAATAACTGGAGAGAAATTATTGCAATTGAGTTTACAATTTGTAACTTATACAAACCCAACGACGTAGTCTTCGACACAACGTTGTAGATGGTGATATATTTATTTAGGTGGTGCAATGTTTCTCTAAATGAGACAAACGTATTACAGAAAGTAATTAATTGATAAATTTACACACACACACACACACAATAAATTAATTATATTTTATTTCGAAGCAAACAAACAAAGCTAACATTTTCGATAAAGCTGCGAATAAGAAGAAAGGTGGAATTCATATATAATATTGGGGAATTTTAATTAAATTTCAGTATCAATTCTTCAATATAGGAAAACTAGTTTAATCCAGTTTGTCATCTGTCATTATAATTAGATTTTAAAATTTTAATATTTCTTACATAAAAGAAGTTGGGAATTTCAGTTGGCACAAAACAGGAGGAGATCACCGGATTAAATTCGCTGTAATACTTATATAATTTGGTCTCTGTCAATACATTCTGTTCTGAAGAGACAAAATAAAAGAAAGACTAGTAACTGCGTGATAATGCGACAAGTTTGGTTACAAGGAAAAGTGTCTTCACCATGAAGGTAACACATAGTCTTTATTGGAAGCGCCATAGATCAGTGTAAGGCAATGTTTCTAAACCGGAGCCCGTATGGCCCTGGTAGGTCCATATTGTTAAAGGCTATTTTGTTGTTAAAACCTATGACCAAAATTTTGTTGTTAAATTCTATGAGCAATATAGTTATAGGCGCAGGAGTGGCTGTGTGGTAAGTAGCTTGCTAACCAACCACATGGTTCCGGGTTCAGTCCCACTGCGTGGCATCTTGGGCAAGTGTCTTCTGCTATAGCCCCGGGCCGACCAATGCCTTGTGAGTGGATTTGGTAGACGGAAACTGAAAGAAGCCTGTCGTATATATGTATATATATATATGCGTGTGTGTTTGTGTTTGTCCCCCTAGCATTGCTTGACAACCAATGCTGGTGTGTTTACGTCCCCGTCACTTAGCGGTTCGGCAAAAAGAGACCGATAGAATAAGTACTGGGCTTACAAAGAATAAGTCCCGGGGTCGATTTGCTCGACTAAAAGGCGGTGCCCCAGCATGGGCGCAGTCAAATGACTGAAACAAGTAAAAGATAAAAGAAAAAAGATAAAAGAAGATACTTCTACAATACACTAAATGTTTTAGATTTTATTACATATAATTATGGTCTGAAATTTGGCACAAGGCCAGAAAGTTACAGGGTAGCATAAAGTCGATTACATCGACCATAGTGTTTCGGCGGTACTTATTTTATCGACCCCGAAGGAATGGAAGGATAAGTCGGAATTAAAACTTGGAACGTCAAAACGGTAGAGGAGTTGGGCCGAAACCGGACGTGGTTCCTCCTGATGATGTCTTGAGCTAACTGGATCCTATAAAAGATCTGTTGTGATAGCAGACCACGAAACACGGTTGAAATTCCCCAGAGCAACGTGAAATAAAGTGTCTTACTTAAGAGAAAATGCGCTGCCAGTTAGTGAACTCACCACTTTACGTGAACCGGATACCCTCAACACTAATAAGCTACGCAACACACACAAACACACATACATGTTGAGATAAATTTAGTATAAATATTCTGATACAGCTTATACCGTTTATGTAGTGGAATGAAATAGTTATCATAAATGCCGTTTGTAATTTTTGCCTTGCTCAGAAAAAATAATCAGATTATGCGAGCATATTCCAATGAGGAATGACCATTTTTTTTTTATTCTGTCAACGAAGAGAATTTGATAACAATCTTTATTTAAATCAGGCCCAATTTAGGATCCAGCGGAAAAAGGCTAGAATCATTTGCATATTGTACAATAGTCAACAGAGTCGTTAAAATATTAATTAGCTATTTTATGCATATACGGACTTGTATTTACATTAGCATAGATCTAAGTATGAGTGTAGATAAGAATGTGTCTATGCATGTGTATATACATGTGTATATGCGTGGATGATTGTGTATATATTACAGTGAAAGATATAAACAGAACAGGAGCGTGAAAAGTAGCGAAAAACAGTGCCTTGCAAATGAATTATGTTGCAGTTGTCTGCCTTGCATTGGGTTTCCGACACTTGTTTCTTTCAACGTCAAAAATACCCTGATCACTAACTGACCAGGTGGAGAACAAGTAATAAATACACTAGTATTTACCAATTAACGTATCCAAAAGTTAAACCATTAAATACCCATTATCTTAATCATGTCTCTCACATTCTTTATATGCGATGCTTATAAATTTTATCGGATCCTTTGTTGTAATGCCATTTTGTAGTAACATTATTGACGTATATTTTTTTTCTTTCTTATTTTGGCGGGGTGAATGCTTTTGCTATAAGCTGGCGAGAGCTGCCATAAACGTTAGCACACCGGGCGAAATGCTTAGCGGTATTGCGTCTGTCTTTACGTTCTGAGTTCAAATTCCGCCGAGGTCGACTTTGCCTTTCATCCTTTCGGGGTCGGCTAAATAATTACCAGTTACGCACTGGGGTCGATTAAATCGACTTAATCCGTTTATCTGTCCTTGTTTGTCCTCCCTGTGTTTAGCCCCTTATGGGTAGTAAAGAAATAGGTATTTTGTCTGCCGTTATGTTCTGAGTTCAAATTCCGCCGAGGTCGACTTTGCCTTTCATCCTTTCGGGGTCGATTAATAAGTACACCAGTTACGCACTGGAGTCGATCTAATCGACTTAATCCCTTTGTCTGTCCTTGTTTGTCCCCTCTATGTTTAGCCCCTTGTGGGCAATAAAGAAATAAGAATTGTTCGCACGTCGGACAAAATGCTAACCGGTATTTCTTCCAGCTCTTAACGTTCCGAGTTCAAATTCCGGCAATGCAGATTTTGCTTTTCTTTCCTTCGGAGTCGATATTATAAATTAAATTAAGCACCATTTAAGCACTGTGGACGATGAAATCAATCGGCTCCCTCCACACAAAGTAGATGACATTGAACCCTGCAACACACCAGCATACCTTTCAAGAGAATATTGTGATCTCGGTCACTTATATACCATCAAATCAGGGTAGCCGGCTTTATGAGTCGTAGGGCTCGAGAAAATATTCTGTTACTACTGTGTGGGCAGAGATTGGCAAAATCTTAAAGCGTTGGACAGTAAAAGCCTTTTGATATTTCTTCCTCAGATACCTGAGTTGATATTCCTTTAAAACCCGAGTTCACATTCCTCAGACTGCAACAATGCCTTTCATCATTACAACGGGTCGATAAAATAGCATAGTAGTAAAATAATAGTCGATTTAATTCACTAACCCACACGCTGCCTGTCTGCTGTTAAATACCCCTAAAATATCTCTGATCGAGCCAAATTGTGATCAAAGACATTTTAACAATGCCTCTCCAGTATTTACTTAAAAATAAAAAATAAGTAATAAATGCGCCCTTTTAAAGTCTAGCCAGGCTCATGGGCCCGGTCTCCCGGTTTCAATGGCTTATGTGTTCCCCAGCTGGACGGGATGCAGTCCATCGCAGCGTTACTCATTTTTTGCCAGCTGAGTGGACTGGAGCAAGGTGAAATGAAGTGTTTTGCTCCAGAACACAACGCATCGCCCGGTCCAGGAATCGAAACCACAATCTTATGATCATGATGCTGACACCCTAACCACTAAGCAACGCGCCTCCACTCCGTATTTACTTACAAGTTTATAATTTCCAGTGCCTCCTCTCCTTCTTGGGACCGTCTCAATTGAGGAATATCCGGTGTTATTTATAATAAATTATATGAACACAGACCTGGCCTAGCATGTCAATGGCCCCAAAGGTCCCTTAATGAACAAAATTTGCTTTGGTGGCCTTCATTTCTTTTTCATCACGAACCTCGACTATCTATAACTAAATTATCTAAAGTATCTTTCATATATTAAAATGATAGGAAATGTTTCCTATAAAGATGAATTTACTGCTATTTCTAGCATAATGAGCGACCACGCAGAACCCGACTTTTTGATTTATTGATAATAACGCATTCTCATTTGTTAATCTATTATGCAATGACATATTTGGCAACCATTTTTTAAAGTTTTTGTTGTACGGTATTTTTTCTTTGCGTATTATTTATAGAAAATCTTTCCTCATTTTTCATAATTCTGTGGTCTCTACATCGACTTTCTACGTTATTTCCGCCAGTTTTTCTTCGATAATTCCAGAATATTGTTGCCACATGCAGGATGGAGTGTGGATTCTGTTCCTTTTTTTTTTCTCCAAGAGGATATATACGTGTTTATGTGAGCGTATTGTTTGTGCATATATATAAAATTATACGTGTATGTGTATGTGTGTATATGTATGCATACATATATGTAAATACAATATGCACATATATATATATACATATATATTTGTGTATATATATATTTATATGAATGGATATGTTTCATCTTTATACACGCATACATACGTACGTGTATATACACATATATGTAGATTCACTCAAACATACAAATATTGTATATATATATATACATCTATATATTAAATATATATATATTTAAATAGGTATATATATAGTCGTGTGTATGAATGTACACACACATCACACAAATATATATAATATATATAGATATATATATATATATATACACTATATATAAATATATATATGCCTATATATACATATATATATATATATATATATATATACATATATATAAATATATATATATGTCTATATATACATATATATATATATATTATATATATATAATATATGTATATATATATATAATATAATATATATTATATAATATATATATAATATATATATATATATATGTATGTATATGTATGGTGAGAGCAGTCTTAATTTGTATACTTTGATGTGTACTTCGAATCCAGTTGCTGATACGCATAATTAGATTATATTTTTGCTAATCTTCCGTCTCCTAATAATCCGTTCATGTAAAGCCTGTGGACATCTGACTTCGAAAGATATGTTTTCCATATTTTCAAGTAAATATGCATGTATTTAAATATCCAGTATCTCTCTATATCTATGTATGTATGCATGTGTGTATATATATATATATATATATATATATATATATATATATATATATAATATATGTGTGTGATGTATGTATGTATGTTATGTATGTATCTATGTATGTATCTATGTAGACATATATGTATGTATATATATATATATATATAAATATATATATGGATTGTCAGATGCAACTGCTGAACAATAGCATCATTAGATACAACACTGCAGTGGACGTATCCGTATCTGACGGTCTGAATGATAAGATATTGTCTGTAACTTGGAGCAGAACGAATATCACCAAGTATTTTCTTTCTCAGTTATTATATATACTTATGTGTGTGTGTGTGTGTGTGTGTGTGTGTGTGTGTGTGTGTGTGTGTGTGTCTGTGTCTGTGTGTGTGTGTCTATATATGTATATGTATATTATATATATGTTTATACATATGTATATATATCACACACACACACACACACATTTTTCTACTATTTAACAGAAAAGACAGATTGATCAAGACTTGAGATTTTCGTGCGATTGCATTTATGAAAGAAACGCCCGGAACTCTGTACTTGAGCCACTCAATTGTCTCTGTTAAAATTACTAATAATAATATAATGTAATAATAATAATAATAATAATAATAATAATAATAATAATAATAATATAATAATAATAATAATAATAATAATAATATATATATATTATATATATATTATATATATATATATCTTATACATATTTATTATTAGTGGGGTCTTATCAATCCGGGTAAATACTTTTTAAGCTCTCTGTTAGTACAGCAAGTTAATAATATTTTCTGGGTAAGTAAAGAATTCCACGAATTTCTGTGACAAGCTGCAGGTGTAAAAATACTTAGGAGTCCCGATGTGCATGCGTATACGTATATGCACATGCATCTATGTATGTATTTATGTCTGTATATATATATATATGTATATATATCAAGTAAGATGCAAAAGAGATAATATCTTGAAACTTGGCATAAAGGAAGTAAAGACTATTTGGTTTCTCAAGAATTTTTTTTTTTTTTGCCTTAACTTCGTTCTACAAAACCGAAAATGTTATTGAAATAAACACATGCTTAATTATTTATTAATGAAAAGAAAACAGTGATTGCTTTTTATTCAAGGAAGAAAATACTATTTTCTTCCTTGAATAACTGCACCTTCCATTTTTTTATATTTTGTACTGCTTAAAGGCACGTTTCTCTCCTGCCAAAGTTACTGTTTAAACCATGTTTGTGTTCTCCCAGTCAACAGCCTTATCATTACCGGTACTTTAAACTCTTCGGTTGCATATTTGTGTGAATAAAATCGCTTTTCTTTGGAATAGAAAAAAAGGCTATCTTTATTTCTTCTTTTGCTGGTGTCTCAAATTTAGGTTAAATCAGTGTTTCTCAAAGAGGAGGCCCATGGGACGGTCGGACAAGTTGTTTTGAGAAAATTTGGTTTAAATGTTCGACAACTCAGCACCGTTCATTGGAGGGGGGGGGGCGTTTAATCGAAAAAACTTGGAGTCAGCAACAAGGAGTACGGTTTGATATTCATTTTCAATCACTCCAATTGTTTCTACGCAACGTAGTTTTCCAGGCGTGCAGGTACTTGATCACGCAGCCGTTTCCCTGCATTATGAGGTCTAGCTTGTGTTTCCTCAAGCGATATGTAAATATTGTCTCTATGAGTTCAAATTCTTGCCTTCAAGAGAATCCTCTCTGTTTGTCGTGGCCTGAAATGACTGAAAGTACATATAATACTACTACTACTGGATAGCCCAGGGTGACATCTGAAGGTAGACGAGCTTTATACTGTACTCAACTACGTTCTTAACAAAACATACTATAACTATATATATATGTGTGTGTGTGTGTGTGTGTGTGTGTGTGTGTGTGTGTGTACATATATGACAAAATGGGAGGGTCAGTTCACATTCCATATCTTGGGAATGTTTCTGAACCTAATTTTAACTTTCAAGTTTTTAATTCTCCAGAACAAAACAGTTATTCCTCTGATAAAAAAAGAAACGCATTCGAAACCTGAAACAGCGATAGTGAGTCATAACCATTCGTGTCGTTTCTTATATATTATATAATAATATATATATATATGTGTGTGTGTGTGTGTGTGTACAAATATATATATATGTACATATATATATGTATGAATATATATATATATATATAATATGTACATATATATATATATAACACACACATATATATATATATAATTACACATATATACATATATATATATATCCACACACATATATATATGTGTATATATATATATATTAAATATATTATATAGATATATATATATATATATATATATAAAGAGAGAGAAACAGAGAATAAAGGAATTCGTGAACACATGAAGGGTGCGAGGACAGCTTACAGAGTCGGGTAAATACCATTTAGAAGACGGGTAACAGTAGACAACAGGCTTCCAGAAGGAATCGAATCCAGTTCCTCTCAAATTCCGGCTGAGCATTTTAAACCATTATGCTAAGAAATCTCAGAAGACACATTCCTTCTAATTGTTATGCTAAATAATAGCATTTTAAAATGTGAGAATATTTAGTAAGCAAATTTATAAGCGCCACATGTGTCGGTAATCGACAGAAAATAAAGGACTGCATTATAAGTGTGTATATCTGCACATGTGTGTGTATTTGTATACACACATGAGATATTATATATAGCTATATCTACTTCGAGTTCTGCCGTCGAAGAAACATTTTATTTCATACTTTTCGATGTTTTCAACTCTTATAATCATGAAACATTCGCTGTTAAAAAAAAAAAAGCTTCTAAGATGTATGGACAAAATTGAGGGTGCCACTCTGGTGTAATGATTAACGCGTCTGATACTTGTACAGAAGATGTGGATTTGTGTCCCACAGGCAGCCACTGACTTTCTCCCAGTCAAGGATTTATATATTTGTCTAAAACTTACTTGGAGAAGAAGAAAAACGACGCGAGCGTTCAATCATATAATAACAATTTAATAAATAAAACATATTCATACATACATATATGTACATACCTACATCTATATGTATATATACATGCATATATGAGTACAGGACACCACAAATAAACGTAGAACACCACGAGAAACGAAAACATAAAATCAAACGAGGAAAAGGCCTTTTTTTAACAACGAAAAAACAGAGTACAAGACAAACGATACAAGGAACAGACTCCTTCTTCATCTGCCCCTGTTTCGACTCAATGCGTGTTTCGAAGGTAAGGGCAGAACTCGGCCAGACCGAAGCAGTCCTTCCCGCAAAATGAATTAAATAATTTTTTTTTTTTGCGTCTACTTCGATTCCAGTGTTAAAAACAATCCACTCCATAATATCTGAATAGTTTCTGAATTCTTCCAATGTATATATGCTTGGGTGCTAGCGTGTGTGTATGTCTATGTGTATGTGTAAATTTATATATGCATAAACGTTTGTGCTTAAACGCTCACCGCACACACATACACACACACAGCTGATAGCTAAATTATATTTTCAGATACCTCGATGTTTTCCAAGCCATGAAATAAAGAATTTGGAATTGAGTGGCGGCAACTGTTTGAATAAATCAAATGAAGAATCTATGGTGCGAAATGGTTAAGAAATGGTGCGATAAGCAAAGTGGAATAAACAAAAATAAATAGATGGCAAAGAAAAATATTGAAACAAAAATAAGGTAGCGAGGCTTTGGCGGGTGGAGGGTGTTTTGCCGCTTCGGGTATCACAAACATTTGATAAAGTGAGAATGGAAGTTGGTGACTGGAGAAATAATCAAAGAGATAATTAAGAGACATGTGAAGTAGGTAGGAGGAGGAACTAGAGAAGGGGTTGAGGAGAAGAAGGAGAAGGAGCAAAGTAGGAAAAGTGAGGACAAGGGGGGAAGTGTTTGAAGGGGAGTATGAGGTGTGTTAGAGATGAGGAGAATGTCTGTAAATAGTGAAGGTAAGTGTGCGTGTGTGTACGTGTTTGTGTATGTGTGTGTGTATGAGCAGGTTTGTACGTATACACACTCGCATACACACACATATATATATATATATAGACACATATGTTTATACAATTTATACGGGCATGTGTGTGTGTGTGTATATATATATATGCGTATATATACATATATTATCAAATATATATGCTTATATATTTGGCTTACATAGACATACATGTATTTGTACGTGTACATTTGTGGGTATGCATATACATACATGTACATTTATATATATATGTGTGTGTGTGTGTGTACGTATGTATATGCATTTATCATATATATACATGAATATATATATATATATACATTCGTTATACATATATACCTATATATCAATACACATATATATGCGTTTATATACATGCATATATTTATATGTGCATATATACGTATGTATCTATATATATACATACATGTATGCATACATACATACACGCACTCTATGTGCCTACGTATTTATATATGCACGCATTGAGGCATACGGTTCAAAGACATGTCTAAACCTATATAGTTATATTAATAAATGTATATATACACTGTATGCACGTTCGGACATATGTATATACGCATGTATACATTCATAGAATTACGCATTTATGTATGTATATGTATGTATATTTGTATGCATGTACATATACATGTATGCATGTATATATAATTGTATGTATGTATGTATGCTTGTGTATGTATATTTGTATTCATGTATGTATGTGTATA
This sequence comes from Octopus sinensis, assembly GCF_006345805.1. Lineage (NCBI taxonomy): Eukaryota > Metazoa > Mollusca > Cephalopoda > Octopoda > Octopodidae > Octopus > Octopus sinensis. Next base: position 57,759,901 of record NC_043009.1, on the reverse strand, counting down.
TGTATGCATATATGCACTATGTATGTATGCATACTAATAAGTATGTATATATGCATGCATGTATATTTGTATGCATGTATGTCTATATTTAGTCATGTATATATGTATTTATGTATGCATATAATTATGTATATTTGCATGCATGCATGTATGTATGTATGTATGTATGTATGGGAATGCGTATTCCGAGAGTGCGTTGTGCGAGGAAGTCTCTGGTACGTAAACAGAGGATTAGGTGGAAGCTAAAAGGCAGCAATATGACAGATAAGTAGACTTAGAGGGGTTTCGTAAATAAAGAGCAAGAGGCGGATTGTCGTGAAAGAGTCGGAAGTGGTGGTGGTGGTGGTGGCCATGGTGGTGGTGAGAAAGAGGGTAAATGACGAAAGAGATAGAGAGCGGAAAGAGAGAAGAATGAGTAAGAACGATGAGACAAAGATGGAATAAAGAAAGAAATCAAAGAAGGAAAGGATAAGAAGAATGGAAAATCTAAACATAAAGAGAGGAGGTTTGAAGGAAAATTGGTAGAAGAACGAAAGAAACAAAAGTCGAAGCACCAAGAGATTGCACGCAAACACACAAACACGTTTTATGTTTTGTTATTCTTCTCAGCCATGTATTGCGGTCGTGCTGGAGCACCACCGCATGTGTGTGTGTGTGTGCTGCTGGCAGAAGCGTTAGCACGCCGGGCGAAATGCTTAGCGGTATTTCGTCTGCCGTTATGTTGTGAGTTCAAATTCCGCCGAGGTCGACTTTGCCTTTCATCCTTTCGGGGTCGATTAAATAAGTACCGGTTACGCACTGGGATCGATATAATAGACTAAATCCGTTTATCTGTCATTGTTTGTCCCCTCTGTGTTTAGCCCCTTGTGGGTAGTAAAGAAATAAGTATTTTGTCAGCCGCTGCGTTCTGAGTTCAAATTCCGCAGAGGTCGACTTTGCCCTTCATCCTTTCGGGGTCGATAAATTAAGTACCAGTTACGCACTGGGGTCGATATAATCGACTTAATCCGTTTGTCTGTCTTTGTTTGTCCTCTCTGTGTTTAGCTCCTTGTGGGTAGTAAAGAAATAGGTATTTCATCTGCCGCTACGTTCTGAATTTACCGCTACATTCTGAATTCAAATTCCGCCGAGGTCGACTTTGCCTTTCATCCTTTCGTATATATAGCGGCGTACGTACACTTTGATCTCTTATATGTAAGTATACATTTTTCTAAATCTTGTACGACTCTGTTTCTGTCTATCAGCCCTTTCACGCTTATTCGTTCATTCCATTCTTCGTTCTTTCGATCCGATCTCTCACATTTCTTTGCCTTCTCTTCTTGGTCACTTTCCTTCCATTTTTCACTTCACTGTGTCCCTGTCATTTTTCCTCGCCCCTCCTTAATTCTTCTGTCCCTCTCCTTCTACTTCTCTCTGATCTCTTCCCACGTGACCGGCGTTCGGCCAAGCCTGTTCTTTCTTTCTTGGTCTGGCCGTTGTCCGAGCAACATCTATTTCCTCCCTATGTTCATGAAACCCTCTATCCCTGCAGTTAGGCTTCCTTTCCACACGCTTGCTTAATTTATTTCGTCCTTAGTCGAAAGACACCGTTGTTATGTTCTGTTATCATTTTAATTTTATTTGTGTAACACCCGTTTTTTCCTTCCTTGTTTTTGTATACATTCATTGCTTTCTTCTAAGCAATCTAATGCTGTTAGCTTAGTTTTTCCTTAGGGCTGGCCATACTGGAGCAATCTCAAGAATAAACAGCCGAAATTGCGAGGATAATCTGGTGCTTGACTGAGGAAAGAAAACTTCGAATGACCAGTCCTTGTTTTCTTCGTATCGTCTATCTGGATGTTTTGTTGTCTCTTTTTGTATCACCTAACTGTCCGGATCTTTTGCGTTCTTATTCCATTTTGTATTTTACATATATATATATATATATATATATATATATATACATATATATATAATTTTGATTTACTGTCGGCTGACTTTTGACCATGCCTGTATATATAAATATATACATATATTCAGGGCTGGTTAAAAGTCACCCGATCAAAATTCCGTAAATACTATCTGTAACTCTGTATTGACTCGAATGGAAAAATGTGTTGGTTAAGAAGGACTTCAGTTTGAACAATTTTCATGCTGTTTCATATTTAGATGCTTTTATTAAATTCATTCAATTGTTAAACATAAATAATCTTGGAATTAAATGGTTTTGATTTACTGTCAGATGAATTTTGGCAAACCGTTTATATTGATATATGTGTGTGTGTGTGTGTGTGACGGGCTTATTTCAGTTTCCGTCTAAGGAATTCACTCACAAGGCTTCGATCGACCCCAGGCTGTATAGCAGGAGACACGAGCCCAAAGTGACTCGGTGTGGAACTGTAGATGGAACCATGTGTTTGGGAAGCAAACTTCTCACCATACAGTCACAACTCGTAAATGCATGCATCCAATGGTTGGGGGGGGGGCGGAGAGAGCCAACTGACTCGGTGTTGTTGACACCTTTCTGTCTACAGCGAAACGTTTTCTCCATGACTGATATATATGCGTGTGAATAGAGAGAGAGAGAGAGAGAGAGACGGAGACAGAGACAGAGAGAGGGGGGTAGAGAGTGAAAGAAAGTGGGGGAGAGAGAAATATTGTGGTTACAGGGAAAGACAGTGGTTAGGGAGCGCTGCGAACTAATTTGGTGTGTTTACACCTCTAAGTCTACAACGAAAAGAATTTTCTCTATGACTGATATATATATATATACGAATATACGTGTGTGTTTGTAGACAGAGAGAGAGAGAGAGAGAGAGAGATTTCACAAACGCACACACACACACGCACACACATGTGCAAAGAAGATTTTGGAGAATTATTCAAAAATAATACAAAAGCAAGAAGAAGAAGAAAAAAATGAAAGAAAAATTAAGATAAACATGAAAAGAGAAAAGACTTGAGAGAATGAGATTTGAGTGTGTAATAGGTTTCCTTGGAATATGGTGGTAGGAGAAGAGGAGGCGGCGGCGGCGAAGGCGGAGGAGGAGGAAAAGGAATAGGAGGAGATGGAAGGGCAAGGACAAGGTAGACGAGGACAAGGAATATGAGGAGGAGGAGAAGGATGAGGAGGAGAATGCTACCATCATGAAAGTGAAGCACACATTTGCCCTAAAATATGTGATAGTTATTGTTGAAGGAGAAATAGGGGTGGGGAGAATTTGTGGGGTACATGTAATGAATGTGAATAAAATATGGCAGTAGAGGTGGAATATAGTAATATAGCAGTCCCTCGCTATATCACCGTTTATTATTTAAACTTACGTAGATTTCTCCGTTGTGTTGTTTCGCATTTATAGTAAAATAAATATATACAAATTATAAAGATAATAATAATAATAATAATAATAATAATAATGATAATAATAATAATAATAATGATGATGATAATAATAATAATAATGATAATAATAATAATAATACTAAATGTCCTGATGCAATACCAGGCAGTGTCTCTTGTGGCTTCTGATCTTAACTGATTGGAAATGTTATCATATGCATTGTTTCGTCTTGGTATAAAAGATGGGCTACAGCAAATTTTCTGCTCAATACCATAGATTTGCTTGTCAGATGTTTGACCTTAACCAGTTGAGCATGTCCCTTAGTGGCTGACGATATGTGTATCTCTGATCATGAGCAGAAGTAGTGAGGGAGCATCATAGACGTATGTTGAGAAGAATTCTTCAGGATTTGGATAATTCACCTTTGGAAACATGGGTGGTTCGTTCAACATCCTTAAACAACCCTTATTCAGGGACCTTTTGAGCGGGATGGGTTACTCGACCATCGGTTGTCAAGCAATGTTGGGGAGACAAACACAGGCACTCAAACAGACACATATATATACACATATATACGACGGGCTTCCTCCAGTTTCCATCTACCAAATCCATCAAAAGGTATTGGTCAGCCCGAGGCTATAGTAGAAGACACTTGCCCAAGGTGCCACGCAGTGGGACTAAACCTGCTACCATGTGGTTTGTGAGCAAGCTACTTACCACACAGCCACTCCTAAGCCTACTTGTATATATATATATTTTATTATAAAATGCAAACAAAGATCACGGAGGAATCTACGTAAGCTTAAATAATAAACCGTGATAGGTGAACCGCGATAGGCGAACCGCGATATGGCGACGGATTACTCTAAAGAAATTTCAGTTAATTGACTAGATTTATTTTGGTTTTGATGCTTATTTTTAACCTCCTGTCACTGATCATCGAGTCGACTTTGAATTAAAGGCGCTCTAAACGTGTCAACTGCACCTGCTTGTAATATTGGAGAATATATTTGTACGGTGAAACGCCTTCTCCCTTTCTTAAGAAGGTAGGTAACGTATGCTTCTGGTGGAGATTTGGCTGCATTTTCTAGCAAATCTAGTATCCACATACGGGCTCCATCTTTGGTTCAAATGTTACAGATGCCGAAATTCTTTAACTTCACATCGGTTCCAAGTCATCAGATCGATGACTGATGGCATTTTAGCCGTAACCATTCCCTCTTTTTACATACCGCGTCGTACATTGTACTATGCACTTTCTCTCTTTTAAGTAAAAGTAAGAGGAATTCCTCCTCGGGGCATATAGACTCATAAGATCGGTTTTCCGGTTCCCGTCACGCATATACACAGACATGCAGGAAGTAAATAGACACCTTTAATTTTCAAACTTTCTGATCTAAGCGTCTTAATATGTTTTCAGCGGTGTAGAGTTTACAATCTAATTATTCTTTTTCATTCCAGGTACCATTATATTAAACATTTGCGAAGGGTAACCATGCCACACACAAAAAATTGAGCGGAACTCAAATTTTCAAAGAGGTCGTATTGTTGGGCAATCTGAGGCTAGTCTCAGCCACCGAAAAATTGCCGAAAATCTTCAAATTCCTCTTTTTACTGTTGATAGAATTATAGTGCAATTCAAAAGCCAAGGAAAAGAATCAACAGATTATCGTCCCGGCCGACCTGGACCCTGGAAAAGGAAGCTTCGCTGTTTGAAGAGAATTGTGTAAAACGAACCCCGTTCGAAGGCTTCTAACATTGCAAAACAGCTAGAAGTTAGTCCAACAACGTGTATTACATATCTGCATAAGCTTGGGTATTATGGACAAGTAGTTAGAAGAAAACCTCTCCTTCAACCAATTAATATCAAATGGAAGATTTTGAAAATTAAAGGTGTCTGTTTACTTCCTGCATGTCTGTGTATATTCCTCACTTGGACGGGATGTAGACCCGTCGCAGAAATTCGTCATTTTTGCCAGCTGAGTGGACTGGAAAAACTTGAAATGAAGTGTTTTGCTCAAGAACTCAGCGCGTCGCCCCCGCACCAGGAATCGAAACCACAATCCTAATTTGATGAGTCCAAAACCGTAACCACTAAGCCACGAACCTCCATTCTTTTTAAAGACGGCAGTAATGAGAGACATTCAACTGCTATTTCTAACAGACAGGAGGAGTGTGTACCGGCTCCTTTGCTTGTTGCAACTGCGAATAGAGGCGTAATTGGGTCAAACGTTTAGGGATGTGAGGTGGGGTATATCTACATAAATTTATGGGGAAAAGTAATTAGATACAGTTGATACCCCAGCTAATTGACTCGTTTATTTGTTTATTTTAGGGATTTTCTTCCAAACTAAAGGTTCGCCCCTGTTATCAGATTGTTGAAATTAGCAGAACTTGTTTCGTTCATACATCTTTTTTTGTTTTGTTTTTTTTCGTGACGATTCTGTGATAGCACCGATTTTGGTAAGCCTTTGAATCCCTTTCTAACAACCGGTGGCGATATTGCATTACCGTTTTATTATTAGTTTATTTTATTTGTCGGTGTTTTGATCATCATCATCATCATCATCATCATCATCATCATCTTCATCATCATCATCTCATCATCATCATCATCACCACCACCGCCATCATCATCATCATCATCATCATCTATATCAGCAGCAGCATTGCCACCACCATCACCACCACCATCGCCATCACCATCATCATCACCACCACTACCATCATCATCATCATCATCATCATCATCATCATCATCATCATCATCACCATTATCATCATCATCATCATCATCATCATCGTCATCATCATCGTCATCATCGTCATTTATTATTATTATTATTATTATTATTATTTTTGTTATTATTATCATCATCATTAATATCATTATTTTATTATCATTATTATTATTATTGTTATTATTATAATTATTATCATCATCATCATCATTATTATTATTAATCAAAAGCAATTACAGGCAAATTTAATTATCTGGGTTGTTATCTTGAGGAATAGTGACAACTCTTCTGAAATTTCCAGAATCTTTCTCAGGATTCTTGGCAAATCCAGAATCCAGAACACAAGATGTCACGTTCCTGTAGGCTGACATATTTCAATTCCAATATCTCTCATCCAGTTAGGGAGTAATTTCGTTTGTTTTGCCAAATGCACCGATCACCACAAAAACAATTGTCTCCGTCGTGTTCCACAAGGTCTCCAATTCACTGACCACGTTCCTAATATTTCTCAATTTTTCCGATTTCTTTCGTATCCATCACCCTGCTCTCATATAGAACTGCCAAGTCTATAATTTCACCGGGTTTCCTTTTATTACTTTTTTTTACCCTCCGTGATCACTCCAGGTTCAATTTCTTTTATTTTCCATATTATTGCGAGCTGGCAGAATCGTTAGCATGCCGGCCAAAACGCTTTGGAACATTTTCACTCGTCATCACGTTCTGAGTTCATATTCCCGCTAAGGACCAGTCCAGCACTGGGGTCGATGTAATCGACTTACCCCTCACTCGAAATTGCTGGCTTTATGCTAAAATTTGAAACTGTTATTGTAGTTGTAGCAGCACCACAACTAATACCATTAGTAGTAGTAGTAGTAGTAGTAGTAGTGGTCGTGGTCGTGGTGGTGGTCGTGGTTATGGTGGTGGTAGTAGTGGTGTTGGTGGTGGTGGTGGTGGTAGTAGTAGTAGTAGCAGTAGTAGTAGTAGTAGTAGTAGTAGTAGTAGTAGTAGTAGTAGTAGTAGTAGTAGTAGTAGTAGTAGTAATTAATGCTGTTGTTATACTTGTATAAATAGTATTCTAGACTGTAGTCATATCATTCGTTTCAGAGTACATGTCTCTCCCTAAAAAAAATCGTAAGTGTAACACTTATTTTCCAGGACAAAATTTCTTGAAATATCAGAAATCAGTGTCAAGTTTTAGGTTGGTTACCATATAGTTTAGATAGCAACAATACCATGCCCGTCTTATTGTGGATTGTTTCAAAATTAAGAAGGAAAAACAAAAGTAGGTATAAAGAATGCAAACATATGGAAATCAATTTTCTTTACAGCTGTTTCGGGTAGAAAATTACTATTTGTAAATCTCACAACGAGAGATATTCATCAACAGTACTTTGGAGTAAAGATTATTTACCAACATAACATGGCAGTCATGATTTAGGACGAATGT
>NC_043009.1:57737393-57747393 GCF_006345805.1 Octopus sinensis | reverse complement strand
ACTAAAGTTGCGTCCCCTTTTCGGTGAAATCCCAAAATATTAAAATATTATTCGCTGAGCACTGACATCGATGTAATCGTGTAATCGTTTTAACTACATCTGGGTAAGAGTTTAAACTAATTACACCGCTCTGCCGAACAACGTCGAGCCAGTGTGGCAGAATGGACTCAGCAGGACAGTAGTATGATCTGAAGCTCAAATGCACGGCCTCTACATCAGACCGTGGTAGGTGGAAACAACATATATGAATGAATGTAGCAAAGGCGGCGAGCTAGCAGAAACGTTAGCACGCCGGGCGAAATGCTTAGCGGTATTTCGTCTGCCGCTACGTTCTGAGTTCAAATTCCGCCGAGGTCGACTTTGCCTTTCATCTTTTCGGGGTCGATTAAATAAGTACCAGTTACTCACTGGGGTCGACGTAATCGACTTAATCCGTTTGTGTGTCCTTGTTTGTCCCCTCTGTGTTTAGCCCCTTGTTGGTAGTAAAGAAATAGGTGGATACAACATGCTGTGGCTTTCGTACTGCAGAGAACTGAACACAGACAATCCAACCCAGCCAAATGTTTGTCTCTCACCGCATTATTATATCTAATTATCTTCTTGATAGTTAATGTTTTTTCCCTGATCTCAACCTGCACATTATATTATAAAGAACGGGTTTCATTTACTCACAGATACACCTTTCTTTTATGGACAAAGAGCGAAGCGATTGTTTTAAATACAATAACTGTAAAGCCTAAACAATCTGGACTAAATGCAAAACATGTTTTTATTTTATATTGTTTGCTTCTTTCGGTTGTCAACCAACATGACCTCTGAAAATTGACGATATCTTCCTGTTGTCTGATATTTATGCATCATATACGTATATATATGAGAATACGTCCAACTGCTACGTACGAACCATTCGGTTTTTAGTGAAGATAGCTGTGATCCACCTCCTAGAATGAGTTATATTCATGGTAAGCAGAATAAAAAAAAAATACATGACATACGAGAGAATTCACAGAAACAAAGAGAGTAAAAAAGAAAACAAAGAAACGACGTAAAAAAGAAATGAAAGAAGCAGACGACAGATGGATTCCTAAAAGCAAACGACAACATAACTCCTATAGATCACCAGCAAGTCTTACACTTGATTCGTGTAACTTGTCATTTTGTAAATTTTTTAAATATTTTTTCATCTCGAAACATATTCAATTCACACATATGACATCAGCCTATTGTTATAGTATAATATCTCGCTTTTCATCGACATTTGGGTTATTAGATTTTTTTTTCTATTTTTGTTCTTCTGTTTTCCTTTCTTTCGTGTTATGTTTTATTTTTTTTAACTGCTGCCGCTGATATGTTGTACCTACGACAATATACGGATGCATATTTACACGTATCTATGTATGTGCACATGTATATATATATATATATATAATTGTATATATATATATATATATATATATAATATATATATATATAATATATATATATACATATATATACATACATATATATACATATACAATTATATATATATATATAAATATATATATGTATAATATATATATATATATATATATATATATATAGGCAGAGTAATAGATACGTATATACATTCATATGTATATATACATAAATATCCGTTTATATAATATTCTAAGTTCACACAATGAATGATCTGTTGTCAATTGGTATATATATATATGTGTGTGTGTGTGTGTGTGTGCGTGTGTGTATGTATGTATGTATATGTATGTGTGTGTGTATAAATGTACATATGAACATATACATATATGTATGTATATCTACGCTTGTATAATCTACATATGCTTATATTGTTTTCCGTGAGTGCACGTATATATGCACAGATGCATATATATATATATACATATATATATATATATACATATATATATATATGCATATATATAAATATCATATATAGATATATATGTAATATATATATATGCTTGTACGTATAAAGGTATATAAATATATACGATACATATGTACATATATGTAATTGCATACATGTGAACGTATATACATATGAATATGTGAATGTGCATCTGTGCTTCTATGCATATGTGTATGTATGTGAATGAAAATATTTTTATTATTCAATACTATTCGCTTTTGTTAAAGGTCGTCTTTCTTGTTACATATCATATTCTCGCTATTCTCATACAGTATTAAAACGTTAATAACACTTCCTTCCGGTACTAAGTGAACGTCCAATAGAATAGCAATTTTTCTTCTCTTTTTATCAACGGTCGCCATCTTAAATACAATTTTTTTTGCCCACTTTCTTTGTTTTCAGCGTAGTTCTTGATATTATTTTTAAAACTATTTTTGCTTTTTTTTTTATCTTCGATGCTTTCAATGAGGATAATAGCTACAAAGAATTCGGTTATAATGAAGACGATCATCACGATCACGATCACCATCACTATTATCCTCCTCATCTTCGTCGTCGTCGTCGTCGCCGTCGTAGCTTTTGTCGCCGTCATCGTTGTCTTTGTGGTCATCCTGATCCTTATCATCAGTCTAAAATCGTTGATAACAATGGCTAAATTTGAAGCCCATGATCAAATATTCTCGTTCATCATCCTAATCAACATTTGTCTTTGTTATCAAAGTTTGCAACACCCATATATAACGTTTTAATGTACGCATGAAAGGGTACTTTTGGTAATAACAAAAGAAGAAATTATCACCGTTATTATTATCATCATTTTTATCATTATTATTATTATATTATTATTATTATTATTATTATTATTATTATTATTATCAACATCATCGTCCTCTTAATCATTTTTATCCTGATTATGACTACCTCAATATATTATATAAATTTTTGTTCCACTCTGTTGTTATATGACTGTGTGAATGCATCTCCGTCTGTCATGTAATTCCGTTTTTCGTATGAATAATTGGACCCTGGTAGCAATTAAAATATCTAGATTAGTGGTTCTCACCCAAGTCCACAGGACTCCTAGGGTGTCAATGTAACATTTGGGAGTGGTGATGAGGGTCTACCATAGCAAAACAGTAAATTGGGGATCAACAGTAATGTATTAAAAGCCAATGAAAAGTTTTGATTTAGGGGTATTTATTACAAGAAACAGATAGATTTCTTCCTTAGACCCTTTACATTGTTCAGTCTGCACAAGTGAATGTCTGAAAAGCAAAATGGAATTTTGAAAGAGGTCTCTATGATGATGATGATGATGATGATGATGGCAGTGATGAAATAGTTCGTTGAAATAATGCTTTAAAACAAAATATATATTTCTGATGTATTTTGTTGGTAATAAAAGAGACCGATAGAATTAAGTACTAGGCTTACAAAGAATAAGTCATGGGGTCGATTTGCTCGACTAAAAAGGCAGTGCTCCAGCATGGCCGCAGTCAAATGACTGAAACAAGTAAAAGAGTAAAAGAGTAAGTACTGAACCTCCTGGATGACACGAAGTTCACTGTAGTCCGAAAGAGAAAAAAACCAGGCGGCCAATGGAACTGCTAAAGATGTAGGGAAATGACGGAATAAATGGTGTGCTGATTGGAAATAAAATCGGGAGCGAATAGCAATAGCTACCATGACAACCACCTGCTCCGAACAGACATTGTTCTGGTATAAAATACAGCAATGGTTCTTATAAAACACAGCAACAGTGTCTATCGAGAGAAGAGTAAGGTTGATGTAGAACCATGGAGACAGTACAAGAAAGGTAGAAAATTTGGGGTTTAGGTGTGAAGATAAGGAAAAGCATATAGGAAGAAATTGTTGAGGTGTGTAGTTATCTTGGTAATCTTCTATTGCTTAAATATCCAATGATACAAAAACGTATTATTTAAGTTACTTCGAGCATATTGATTTATTTTACAAAACGCTTTTTTCCCGTATTTTCATAAATATACAGAAATATATGTTCGTTGAAATAGTCTCTAGATATATGTACGTTCTCTCATATATATATAAATATACAGCGAAACTCAACATTCATACAACAGACTATCAGAATTCTTAGTTTTGAGTACAAAGAGGTATATTTCTAAGACAAAGAACATAACTAAATATTATAACCTATCGCCTTCGATGAGACTAGTTCCTCGTCTGTCTTCTGTTTCATTAACTAAATATTATAACCTATCGCCTTCCTCGTCTGTCCTCTGTTTCCATAATGGAAACTGGCCAAACAACTCCACATTTGTTCTAGGAGAGAAAACTGGTTTGAACTGCTCAGTTTTTACCTCTGAGAGAGTCGTCTCCTTCCTATGTCTCTGAAGCTTCGGCTTTAAAAAAAATCATAATGAGACTGTTAGTATAAGTGATGAACGATCAAGTGAAATTGGAACATAAAATGATTGAAAAGACAATAACATATTAGATCCAAATTTGGGTTACCTGTCCCTTCTATGAAGCACATTAATTCTCACAGAGATCTACGTAACTTAGTTTCTCATCTGAATGTATCTAAGATTCAGGCTGGCTGCAGGTTTAAATGATGGGAATTTACTTCGAATCTGGTACTAAAGATTTTGCTTTGTGCAGTCATTCTGAATGATGAACGTCTTTGTAAAGATGCTGATTTAGTGATGAAGCCTTCCATCATGAATTATTAATCATAGATTAACTGTGATTGTTCACTGATTCCTCAAAATTTAGTTTGGGAGCTGATTGCCAAGATGAAAATAATTCCCTTCTGAATTTCTGTTGCATGCTGCAAACATGAAAGCGTTGTAAAGATCCCCTTCGGTCATGAATAACCATGAGATTGCACTGAGAAGTTTCCCCTCTGAGGCACAAGTCCGAGCAAGGTTGTTTATAGAAAACCAGCAATTACGCAAGCATACCAGCCTCCTTTCTCTCCAACCATTGATTTTATCCAAGGGAAGGGCAACGGCCGATACTGTTTGGCATCAGTGACCTCGCAACTTATTTCTACAGTTCAATGAACTGGACCAACGTGAAATAAAGTGTCTTGCTCAAGAACACAATACACATGATTGTGAGCTCGACGCTCTAATCACTCAGCCGTGCTCCTTCATATGCAAGAGTCATAATGTTTTTAAAAAAGGGTCAGATTCATAACTTTTTTATGTAGACAATTCGACAGGGACAAACACCACAACTGACCAAAGACTCCTCATTTGTTCCAGGACAAAACACTGGTTTGAACTGCTCAGTTTTTACCTCTGAGAGAGTCGTCTCCCTCTTAAGTCTATGAAGCTTCGGCTTTAAAAATAAATAGATTCAAATGCTTAAGAAATACATTTCTCCAGATCATTGATGCAAAGTTTAAAGAAGACATTTTTAATAGTTCCTCAGATCAGAGAATCTTAGAATAACTATTAAGACACGAGAGAGTTAAAGAAGAATGAAGCTGAAAAACTGACGTGGGAAATTTGCAAAGGCGTTTTTGAAAACATATGACTAAAAACGGAAATAACAGGTGACCTTGTTTAGTGTACCTGGCAACGTGTTACAATATTTCATACAAGTTTTTTTTTTCCGGAAAAGCCTGGAAGCTACAAGGGACAAACATTGTGAGTTTTATTTGTCAAGATAGATCTAATATGGAAAAGTGTTTTCAAGTCAATTGGAGCCCAACAAATATGTTTAATAGTGCTGAACACTTAAAAGATACATGCCTCAGGCAACTGGGCGGAAGAAAAGCAAGCCAAGTTGCTTGTGATAAAAGCATACGTTTTGATCGTATTTTAATAAATGTATATCTATATGAACTAGGAAAGCCTATTTTCCATGCTAGGAAAAAAAAACCTGACCTCAAATGACATCAGTTTATTTGGATGCAACATCAAAACTACTCCAAGAATCATTGTTTTGTGGAGATTTTTTACTCTCATATATGTTTTAAAGGGGTCCTTTCTGACTCAGAACATTTGCAAGAAGACACACACGTACATGCATACCCACTCACAAACACATTCATACATACATACATACATACATACATACATACATACATACATACATACATACATACATACATACATACATACATACATACATACATACATACATACATATTGAGAAAGGTGTTGTTACTCTATCCAAATTACAAGTCCAGGTTATACTTGTAATTATTAGGGCCCTGGGATATGTAACACACTTCTGCCTAAATACCAATTTTGAGACATTAGGCTTTCAAAACCAGAAAGGAGAAAGCTAATTCGAAGACTATAAATCCAATCCATCAACGGAACTGTAAATATCTGTAAAACTTTCCAGAAGTCTATAATTTAAATACATATGAGCATGTCTAACGGTGCAACTATGAGAATACATACAAAAGCATGAGAATACATACATAGAACGAAAATTTCAAATCTGTACACATACATACATATATACATACAAACAAAAATACCCTGTTGTTGATGATGAAATTCCAATGAGAGAACCTTGAATCTAGGTTAGAAACCGGCTCTTTCTCTATTGGCAAGAAATCTTGAAATAAAACTGAACAATGACATACATGCGCATATACATACAAACGTACCTCTACATACATCTACATATGTAGATATATGCGCTCATATATGTGTACGTATGTATATGTGTGTATTTTTGTGCGTGCGTGATATATATGTTCAGAATTATGAAGTGCATGAAGAGAGTACGTAATTATGAGGATCGAAGATATGTTAGCGGAGAAGAGTAGGGCGAAGTTTCAAGGTTTCGGTGGAAACAGAAATGAACAGTTTGATTGCAGAAAGAGCTTACAATATCTCAAGTTGTACGTTATTGGGAGTCGGTACGTTCTAAGGTCAAATTTCACCGGGGTCGAATTTGCCTTTCATCCTTTCGGGGTCGAGAAATTAAATACTGGGTTCGATCTAATCGACTGGCTCCCTATCCATATTAATGAAAGTCGGTAATAGAGATGTAGATGAGGCAATGGAGATGGGGGATGATATGAAGGGATACTGGGCTTTGGTCCCCGTGATATTTCGTAAGGAGCTTAGAGTGGTTAATCTGGCATCTTGGATGGGATCATGGATGTGGTGGTCGGTTAATATAGTGTAATGGGTTAGCAGTTTGAGAACGACAGCTTGCAAGTAGTTGAGACAATCAATGGCGTGCTGCGATGTACTTTCTAGCCTTAGCACCGTTATTGTGAGAATTGTATTGCGCCCTCGTTGTTACGTAGGGAACCATTATGAGAGTATTTGTTGCGATTACGTTTTTAATGATATAAACAGTTGTGGCAATATTTTGATTAAGAAGGCTGCTTGCTGGTAGAAACATTAGCAGGCCGGGCGAGGTGCTTAGCGGCATTTCGTCTGGCTATGTGCTCTGAGTTCAAATTAATCGATGAATTAAGTACCAGTTGCATACTGGGGTGAATGTAATCGACTTCCCCCCTCTCCCAAAATTTCGGGCCTTGTTCCTAGTGTAGAAAAGGATATTTGGGTTAAGAAGGTGCGTGCTGGCAGAAACGTTAGCACGCCGGGTGAAGTGCTTGACGGTATTTCGTCTGCCGTTACGTTCTGAGTTCAAATTCCGCCGAGGTCGACTTTGCCTTTCATCCTTTTGGGGTCGATTAAATAAGTACCAGTTACGCACTGGGGTCGATGTAATTGACTTAATCCGTTTGTCTGTCCTTGTTTGTCCCTTCTGTGTTTAGCCCCTTGTGGCTAGTAAGGAAATATGTAATTCGTCTATCTTTACGTTCTGGGTTCAAGCTCCGCCGAGGTCGCCTTTGCCTATCTTCCTTTCGGCGTCGATAAATTAAGTGCCAGTTGCGTAATTGGGTCGATCTAATCGACTGGCCCACTTCCCCAAAATTGCGGGCCTTGTGCCCAGATTAGAAAAGAAAAGAATGTTTGGGCTAAGAACTGGAACCAAAGAAACCTAGTTGTACAGAATCGGGATAGTGAATATAGGGCTATACAATGGGTACAGTAGGTGGGGTGGGAATGAGAATGTGACTCTGGTGAAGATGGGAGGGACTGGTATTAGTGGTAAACTGGTTTTGTGTGTGCGTGTGTATATTATTATAGATATAATATAGATGCACAAATGTAAATACATACATATATACATGTTTGTTATGACGTACATAAGTATATAATATATAGACACACACACACACACACAGATGTTCATATGTATATAGATCTATATGTGTGTAGAACCGAAAATTGTTGAAACACGTGCAAAAGCAATTATAAATGCGCACCCACCGAATAAAGAATTTGTAACTATAAGTACATATATACATATAGTATGTGTGTATGCATAAAAACGTGTTCATATGTTTATATATATATGTATGTATATATATATA
Source organism: Octopus sinensis (assembly GCF_006345805.1). Taxonomy (NCBI): domain Eukaryota; kingdom Metazoa; phylum Mollusca; class Cephalopoda; order Octopoda; family Octopodidae; genus Octopus; species Octopus sinensis. The sequence goes on along the minus strand of NC_043009.1, from coordinate 57,739,078 downwards.
ATATATATATATATATATATATATATATATATATATATATGTCTGTGTGTGTGTGTGTGTGTGTATGTATATATGTATATATATATATATGTATATGTACGTATAATTGTATATATATATATATATATGTATGTATATATATATATATGTGTGTGTGTATATATGTATACATATGTATGTATATATATATATATATATATATATTATATATATATATTTATACATGTGTGTGTGTGTGTGTGTTTATATGAAAATAATAATGCAATACAAATATTGGTGCCTTGTACTATTTATCTACTTTTATATATATATATATATATATAATATATATATATATATATAATTGGTAAAGAAAACAGCAAATGTTAGGCAAGGCAAACATCTCAAGTCGTATACATCATTATTATTGGAAAAAAGATTCGAAGTCTTACAGCTGTTTCTGGGATATCCCGGAGTATGGGGTATTCCGTCATCGGAGACAAATAGGGAAAACGAGAAGAGTATAGATTAATGAAATGCGGACAGGAGTAAAGGAACAAAGAGATGAAGAAAGAGAAGAAAAAAAGAAGCATAAAAGTCCACAGATGGAATTTCCGATCTTGCAGATATAGGCGCAATCCTGCGTAGCTCCATGTAGGTTAAAGTCCTGATAGTATAAATATCTAGAAAAAAGACGCGAACATATCAACGTAACAGAATGGTAGAGGATGTGCCTATTAAATGGTAAAAAGAAAGAAAAGTAAATGGATAGAAAAAGAGGTATATAGGGTGAGAGAGGAAGTGAAGGATTGGCGTTAAGGATAAAGCAAGGTATATAAAAATCTAGTGTCTAAGAATATAATGTACAAAGATAGCCAAGAAGATAAGAGAGAGAGAGAGAGGAGGAGGAGGAGGAGGAGGAGGAAGCGGAAGAGAAGGAGGAAGAGGAGGAGGAGGACGTAAAGGAAGATAACGTAAAAACAAAAAATAACAAAATAGAGCAAATTCGTTATATATATATATATATATATATATATAATATATATATATATATATATATATATATATATATACCTTATATTCATACATCTATACGAATGTATGCAGAAACTTATGCTTGCTCGTTACAAATTGTATATATAAATGTAAGGATCCATTCATCCTTATATTCAGACATTGATTCATATATTCATATATTCATACATCCATTTATCCATACATCTGTTTGTGATTTTGATATTCAGAAGCAAATTTCAATTTATTAAGAAATTGTTACCAACAATCTTTAGCAAAAAACGAAATACACGAATTAATTCGTAATTTATTTAAATTCTTAGTATCGTCTCACTGAAAGCTATCTTCTTTGGTCTTCCTTTACAATTAACCAACTATTCTGTCTACAATTCCTTTTAACAATTTTCTTGTATGCATCGTCACTCTCTTCTGATGAAGAAAATTCGAGAAGGATATGTTTGGCTGATAGGGTCTAACAAATATTGAACTATGTCCGTCGCTGTCATTTTCCTGAGAGTAAGTTTATTACTCTCCTAAGCAAGAAATCTATTTTTTGTGCAGTTTCTTCATTTTTTTCTGTTTTTTAAATTTTTCATTTATTTTGTTACTTCTCAGTTATTAGTCTTTTTCTTTTATATAATTTGGTAAAAAACACGGTTAGAATGTTGTACGTATTTGTATGCATAAGCGAA
>NC_043009.1:57729893-57732393 GCF_006345805.1 Octopus sinensis | reverse complement strand
TATGTAAGAATTTACTTATGTGTAAGTATTTATTTATATGTGTAAGAATGCGTATGCCTGTTAGAGGCTTGGTTAAAATATATTTGCTCTTGCTTTGCTCAGCTTCAAGACAGTGAGCTTTCACACATCATTGTCTATATCAGTGCTCCCTAACTGGGGTCCTTACTGACCCTGAGGGTGCATATAAGATTTTTGGGAGGCCCACGCAACAAAACAGTCAATTTGGGATCCACAAAAGTCCTTTAAGGTCCTCTGAAAAAATTTTGCTTTTGTGAAGGCGCGTGGCCTAGTGGTTAGGGCATTCGGCTCACGATTTTAAGGTCGAGATTTCAATTCCTGGTGACGTGTTGTGTCCTTGAGCAAGACACTTTATTTCACGTTGCTCCAGTCCACTTAGCTGGCAAAAATGAGAAGTACTTGTATTTCAAAGGGCCGGCCTTGTCACACTCTGTGTCACGCTGAATCTCCCTGAGAACTACGTAAAGGGTACACGTGTTTGTGGAATGCTCAGCCACAAACTTGCACGTTAATTTCACGAGCAAGCTGTTCCGTTCATCGTATCAGCTGGGACCCTCGTCCTCGCAACCGACGGAGTGCTCGTATACTATGTATTGCAAGATGCAGCTCGATTTCGTTCTCTAATATTTTACATTGTTCGACCTACACTAGTTGATGTGTGAAAAACCAAAATAGGAATTTTGAAAGAAGTTTCTGCAACACTAATTTCTAAACATCGAATGGTTATCAGGATAAAATTGTAATGAAAGTAGTTCATAGATAAAAAAAAGTTTTGAGAAACCCTGCTCCACATCTTTACTTACCCAGTGAATAACGACAAAAGTATTTAGGTATTACATCTGTATTTTGTTTTACTCTTTTACTCTTTTACTTGTTTCAGTCATTTGACTGCGGCCACGCTGGAGCACCGCCTTTAATCGAGCAAGTCGACCCCGGGACTTAGTCTTTTTGTAAGCCCAGTACTTATTCTATCGGTCTCTTTTGCCGAACCGCTAAGTAACGGAGACATAAACACACCAGCATCGGTTGTCAAGCAATGCTAGGGGGACAAACACAGACACACAAACAAACACACATACATACATATATGTATATACATATATACGACAGGCCTCTTTCAGTTTCCGTCTACCAAATCCACTCACAAGGCATTGGTCGGCCTGGGGCTATAGCAGAAGACTCTTGCCCAAGATGCCATGCAGTGGGACTGAACCTGGAACCATGTGGTTGGTTAGCAAGCTACTTACCACACAGCCACTCCTGCGCCTTGTATATGTATATATTAAATCATTGTTTATGTCTAGTGAGATCTGAAACAATGGTTTGTATAGTCATTCTTAAGTCGTTGCGACAGATTCTAAAGCAAGTACGCTTGTCACTGCTGGTTACGCTACAAGAGAACACCCTCCCTCTTTTGAGACGTCAGTGTGGTCATAACTCTCTCGGTGCTTTGGTGCAAAGGATTCCGGAACACAGGTGTTTTGCCATATGGTGACTCATCAGCCAGAATTTCCCGAGCCTTTGAACCTAAACAACCCAGTCTTCGTTTATAATTTCAGCGAATATTTATTTCTCTTGTGCGTGTAGACGTGTGTGTGTGTGTGCATGTGTCTGTGTGTGTGCTGTCAGTAAGAATGTGTGTGTGTGTGTGTGTTTGTGTCTCTATGTTTGTCCTCCTAACATCGCTTAACAACCGATACTGGTGTGTTTACGTGCCCGTAACTTACCGGTTCGGTAAAAGTGACCGATAGAATAAGTATTAGGCTTATAAAGAATATCTCCTGGGGTCGATTTGCTCGACTAAAGGCGGTGCTCCAGCATAGCCACAATCAAATGACTGAAACAAGTACAAGAGTAAAAGAGTATATATGTACATATATATTTTACGCATGATTGTTTATACCTTCCAGATACATTTTATTCAGATATATTTCCTTGTCGCTCATACAATTCCACCATGGTAATCTAAACGGACGTTAATTTTAATACTCTTTCTATTACTTCTATCCTGTTACTCAGTACGAAAGGTAATATTTTATCTGAAACATCGGAGCCAAGCAAGATAATGTTTTCAGTGACAAATCATCCATTATCTATATTCTCTCTCTTATTGACATTTCGTCTTCTCATTTTTTGTTGTTGTAGACTTCTAACCTTCAATTCATATGTATATATGTGTGTGAAAGAGAGAGAAAGACAGCTCGTCTCTGTGTGTGTATGTGTGTGTGTGTGTGAGTGTATGAATTATTTTTCTCTTTTCAATTTAAGATTTAATGTTGACCGTTAGTTTACTTCGTACCAAAATTTTGACAGAAAGCATATTGTTTTGTTCATCATCCTTTAAATCTTAAGATCTCACACAATTTTATTTCCCCAGAGAACGTGATCATTTCAAAATTTGATTTACGTACTTGCTTCCTCTCCCCCAAAACACAAGTTCTGCCATTGTTAGCTTCAGGCGGGCTGGTACGTATCTTTTCGC
>NC_043009.1:57722393-57727393 GCF_006345805.1 Octopus sinensis | reverse complement strand
GCATATACGTATATATATATATATATATATATATATATATATATATGCATATGCATATATATACATATATATATATAATATATATATGTATATATACATTATATATATCTATATATCTCTACTACTCTCTCTCTCTCTCTATATATATATATATATACATACATGTGTGTGTGTGTGTGTGTGTTAAAATCCTTTCTGTGATGTTAAAGGTTCGTCTGGAACAATCTTCTCAAACAGTATTTGAAGAAATATATTGCATATATAATGATTAGTTAAAAGCAGAGGCTCTAAATAATTAACAATGAAGACATCTGTTAGATGTGTCTAGATGAATACTACTTTGCGTTACTTAACACAAGGGTAAGGTCAATGGTGGGTAGCTGGTTGCCGTAGTAATAAAACTAAGTAAATATCTGATACGTTTGTTAGCGTTCGATTATTTGCATTAAAGGATGGGTGTTTTTTCTTGTTCAAGTTATTAAAAGGTCAGAATTTACTTCAAAATTGAAATCCCTGTTAGGTTATGGTGAATAAAATGTAACCTTATAATTGCGTGTGTGTATCTAAGATGAATATTGATTTTTCGCGATTAAAAAACTTGTTTATAGAGGAGAAAATATTTAGTATATACCATAAGAATGTGTGAAATTACTCACAAGAAGTTGGAAATGGTTGCTAATAGCAGTATGAAGGGAAATTATTATCCTATAATTTGTATAATTTCTTTAATAACATGAAAACATATTGTAAATAGTATCACATGAAAGTTCTATGTTAATTCCTGTAATAACATTTTACAACACTGATGATTATAAAGAAACAACTTGGCTAGAATGTTTAAATGAAGAAAACATACCTTGTATTTGGCGAAATGAGTTTAATGGTAATAAAAATGTCTTTAAGCTAATCAAATCTCGTTGGTATATTTAAAAGACTGATATGGAAAGCAAACGAATAGCAATTCTCGGGAAAATATATACTAAACGATAAGGTTGTAATCTTGATTCAAATAAAAGACATATAATTGTTAAGCTTCCTGAATTCTATAGCTGTAAGAAAATTAATTTCATTACAATATAATAGAACACGGAGTGTAAAATTATTTTAACTATTCCGTGTTCTTTGTTTCAAATGTAAAATGTTTCCCTCATAAGAATGAAATAAACATGAGACATGATTTGCAGGCCGCAGAAACTGATGGTGTTCCTTACAACTACTGCATACTCTTCTCCTGATGGGAACTAAAACTATTGCAAACCCTTTCGAATTTTCAGCAAGTCTCTCAGCGTCAAAAGAGTTTCACATCTTAGCATGTACACTTCGGTTGAGCAGAACAGCGAATGGCTCCGTCTGCTGCTGCCCCTTGTCAACCATTGTCATGGTCAAGTAAATAAACATCTTTAAAATTGCATTTTCAAACCCGCTGTGCTACTCAGCCAAAGCGTACATGGTAAGGGATGAAACGCTTTTGACGCTGAGATACTTGCTGAAGAACAGAATGGACTAAGTGGAGCAAGAACACACACCGAAACGAAAAGTGCCGCTGAAGAGGTCACAGATGTGTGACGAAAGATTTCCGGACGATGGACAGGTGTTAAAATAATAAAATACCAGCAATAGTCTATATATAGTGCGTGTGTTTATTTGGCAAAAATATTTTTTAAATAATAATGAATAAAATGACCATCCCGAAATACAACAATATATATATATATATTATATATATATATATATATATATTATATTATATATATATATGTATGTATGTATGTATGTATGTATATACACAATATAAAATAGAGTACATTTGAACACAAGAGAAGCGAACTTTAACAAGCAGTTTTACATGCTAGAAGAATCAGTCAAAACGACCAAAACCACATTTAAGAGCAACTTCGAAGGGGATGAAAAAGAAAACTTTTACCTTATTATTTTTTACAGTCATGACTAGGTTTCGAATTTTATTTAGCAAATAAAATAACTTGCTAGACGAAATTCTCATCAGTGACTGCGCCATAACCTTCAAATATAATTTAGAGACAAATAACACGTGTCTCATCATTATATATTATCATTTTTGAAATTCCTCGAGCAAGAGTGGTTTCAGTCGTCAGCAAATGAAAAGTACCGAACTAATCTTCTGAAAATGCTAAAATCATATACGTAAAATATATAGAGCAGCGAGTTTATTTAAGAAATTTCATTACCAGTGGCCTAGCGTGTATAAAAAGTCAATAGACTACATATTCTCAATATAAAATAGATTTGCGCGTTCGCCACCACACCTCGTTTAGGCTTAGCAGCCATTCCTGTTTGTTTTCACTGTCCTGTTTATGCAACCAATTTTGACCCTCCTCAAAATCGCAAATTTTATTTAACTTGCTTGTAGAAGCAGCTGTTTTATCGAAAGCGTATATTGTTGCTAAAGGCTCAAAATACGAGATTAGAAAAACAGCCAGCTACAGATGAAGGGTCGTTTTTTATTTTTGTTTGCTTTGTTTTCCATTTGTGTCTTTCGTTGTTCGAAAGAATTGTTCATGTTCCATGTACCTCGTGCTTCGTATTTTTTGTTGTACACGTTGCGTGACGTCCCTATGGCCCTCCACACACACATATATGTATATATATATATATATAATATATATATATATACATGTAAGTATGTACATGTACGTGTGTATGTGCATATATTTATGTATTATATAGTTATATTATATATATATATTATATATATATATATATTATATACTAAGTTTGTTGGTCATGGTCATTTATTCAGTTGTGTTAAAATATTTAAAGATTTACAAATATAATATTCACTTTTCCGTCTCTATTTTCTACAGAAGTCTTTAGCAGCTATAAATATGCATTAGTAAGAACATACTATTGGTTTGAATACAGTTTTCTTAAGAATATGATATTGGTAGAATCTAACGCTGCTAGTTGTTCATTAATGTGTAGTGTCATTCTTAAGTAAATTTTATGAGCGTAGCAACCATGATAAGAATTGGTAGGAGAATGGAAATTCAGAAATCGGTTTAAATAAATGCATGCCTATGTAAAACTGACTACAAAATGACGGGACAAATAAATTATATAGATACGTGGAAAAGACATTCTCAATATGTAAAATGATGATATATTCCAAACTAGTTGATGGAAAATGTGATGTATTATAATCGCAATGTATTGGTAATTTGTAAACTGAAATTAGTATTTGGAAAGCTTATATTTCAGCGTTGAGAGTTAAGAAAGATTGGTATATGTTATGTATTTGTGTGACCTTTGATAAATTGTAAAGAGCATATGGGGGATATTTACTGTCAACTTATAACTGAATTTGTGAATTGTTTACTTGGAAATAAAATCGGTTGAAAATATTTAATGCTTCTAAACACCTTGTCTCTACAAACAGAAATAAATTCGAAACGATTGTTGAGTAAATATAAGAGAAAGAGGTTCCGTTAGGTGTGTCTGTACAACGTGACGAGGCTTTTGGTGACTACAATACTGTTTACAGGAAAAAAACCCTTTTTTCCAACTTATATAAGGTGCGTCACAATGTTCTAGGGACTAGATGAAGATCCACAATGAAATATGTATCTTTTTAAATTACGAATGCGTAAAGATGGAAATGTTAGTTATAGGAACTTTAAATGCATTTTCCGTCAACTCTATGTATATGTTGTACAGGAAAGCTTTTTACAGTTGATGCTGACAATATTTTGGGGATACATATTTGAGAATTTAGCTTTGTAAGAATGAAATTTAATTATATTGTGTGGCAACAAGAGCCATTGTCTTTTGACATAACTTCGAGCAAATCGAAGTAGGATTGATGTAAATTGCATTAAAGCCGGTCGGATAAATTGCAGCTCTAATTTAAAGATCTGATGTGCCACGCTATATTATATGACATATACCACTTAAGCCATTTTATTTGGGGTTAATATCATATTGTGGATATATTTCATACAGTCATGTTATCCGAATCCTCTCAGGGTTTCATTTTAAGAACTTGCTATATAATTATAACGTTTGGATAGAGACATAAGGATACATTATTAATCGTGTCATCAATAAATATTCTTCAGATGATTAGAATAAATTGCATATAAATGCAGATTTTGAAGTACGTTTCAAAAAGTGTCAGTATAAAGAATTTTGTTAATTCAGTGTAACTTCAATAAATTTTAGTTTCATGATGACAATGAATAGATTTTGTTCTGTATTTTATTTCAATAATACGTGGATATTATTCTTGTATAAAGACTCTCTGAAAGAAAGAAGAAGTGTTTATACATCTCTAACAATCTTCATTGTTCTAGAATCACATTAACTTTCCTCAAAGCTACTGCGTTTCCACTCAAGTTCAAAGACGCAAAATAAATTTGAATCATAGTAGAATAGATGTAACATATTTGCAATGCGTAGAGGGACGATTAGAATGGATTGCAACATTGTATATTATATTAAATATCATATTATATTAAATATAATATTATATTAAATATCATACTGAAAAAATATTTGCACTTTAATTGGATGTCACTGAAATCATATTAAGCGAGCATTGAAAAGAAAAGTAAGGATCACACATCATTCCCGGGATCTAGGTTCATAAGGACGGTTTCCCGAATTCTGTGGCGTCTATATTCACTCCTTGAACGGAAGACCTGTCCTTCGGAGGAATACTCATTTTTTGTCAGTTTAGTGGATTGGAGTAACGGGAAAGGAAGTGTTTTAAGAGAACATTAGTATTGTTTTGGAAGGATGGATTCGACTCTGGTTGTGGAGTTTTTAAATTTTTTTACTGGTGTGACTAGATATGTTTATGATTGTTTTAGAGTTTAATAAGCAAGCCATTGTTAGGTTTCAGATCGCAGATTTTATGTGTATAGTACGGACTTTGTGCACCCGTGGTATTTATTCTATTATCTATATTTAATTTCCCAGCGAACATATTTAGTGGTAGTATTAATATCATTTAAAGCAGCATG
>NC_043009.1:57715080-57722293 GCF_006345805.1 Octopus sinensis | reverse complement strand
CCCTCAGAAGCTTTGGTCGGCCCGAGGCTATAATGGGAAGACCTTGCCGCATGTGTCACGCAACATATTCCCTTCTCTCAGACTGGCACACGTATGGCAGCCTTTTTCTAAGGTCTGTAAAAGAACTCGGAAGGTTGGCGCTCGAACCAGTCCTTTCACGACACCCTTAAATCCAGGAACTTTCCTCAGCACTCCCTTATATAGGAATGATCGAAACTGTCCTAGGGCTAAAAAAAAAGAACCAACATCTATTGCTTGAAATAATTTAACTGTTATGAGTCATGTTCTATCTGAAGTGTCCCAAATAGAGTTTTGTTCACTTTAACAATACATGCCCATATATCACAAAATATGGAACGGGTGAAATGGCAGGGCAGGGGGGGGGTGAGGGGGATATATCAGAGAATCAATGAAAACAGCAAGAAATGCAATGTTACAACAGCAATATCAAGAGCAACAACAACAGCAATATTTGCAGCAGCGGCAGTAGCAGCAGCAGCGGCGCCGGGATGATAAAAAAGAATATCAAGAACATAAATAACTGGAACAACCTTCCACAACGGAAACATCAAAGTAGTAGTAGTAGTAGTAGTAGTAGTAGTAGTAGCAACAGCAGCAGCAGTAGCAGTACTAATAGTAGTAGTAGTAGCAGTAGTAGTAGTGGTGGTTGTGGTGGTGGTGGTAGTGGTAGCAGCCGCAGCAGCAGCAGCAAGAGAGCAGTAGCGACAGTAGCGACAGTAGCAGCCACAGTTGTAATAGTAGTAGTAGTAGTAGTAGTAGTAACAGCAGCAACAGCAGCAACAACAGCAATAGTAGCAGCAGCATTAGTAGCAGTAGTAGCTGTTGTAGTAGCAGCAGCAGCAACAACAGCAGCAATAGTAGTAGTATAGTAGTAGTAGTAGTAGTATTTGCAGTAGTATTAAAGTCGCCCAGTCGTCAATCGCGATAAAAATCCGAATCGATGGTTTACGAGACCCAGTTTCGTTCCACCGTTGATAGAACAGGGAAAATGTGAATGTCCTAATTTCTCTTTTCTGTTATTTTTTTTTTCCTTTTTACATACAGAGCCTTCCATACAACGACACCGTCTCTGCGGATGGGATCTCTGAACATGCTAGAAATAATAACTAAATTTCCCTCAAATCTCTTCCTACAGCTTTAAATTTATGCGTAGTGGGTAATGTAATTTTGGATATAGTATACCCGGAAGTAAGAACGGAATGGTCATAGCTGGAATGCATTTGATTAGAAGTGAGCTAAATCAGGGTCGGCTAAGGCCTAAAACTTCTCTGCGTGGTCCTTTTCAGCCAATGAAGAAGCTCGCTTTTGCTCGTAGAGTTAGCAGTTACATCTCCCTTGAATCACTTTCTGTTGCCATAAAAGGGCAGAATGAAATGGTCCCTGATATAAAAGAAAGAAAAAAAAGAAAGAAAGAAAGAAAGAAAGGAAGGAAGGAAAAAAGAAAGAAAGAAAGGAAGGAAGAAAGGAAGAAAGACGAGATAATTGTGTCAAGAACGTCTTTGATCATTTGTCTGCTCAATCAAGGATAGCTTGGTTCTAATTATCAGCGTCGTAAATGTCATTTGCAACAGGTCCAAAACACTTCTGCAAACGAGTGTGTAGTGTTTCGTGTATATACGTAAGGAAGTATGTGTATGTGCGTGCACGCGTATGTTTGTATGTGTGTGCGTTTGAATGTATATGGTTGTGGATGTCGACGAATAATGATGGGAAGGTAGGTGTGAAAAACTAAAAAGGGCAAGAGACTGTATGTGTCTGGTTGATCAGCCATTATCGCTATAGATAAAATGCCAAGCCATACGTTACGTATTGCTTTAGACTATTGTTCTTAAAGGGGTCAGTTGAAAATAACATGTTATACCATCGTAGTGTGCGTAGATGAGAGATGGGGAGGAGTGAATTAAAATATTGGCTGAAGGAAGAGGTGAGTATCATAGTTGTCGGACAAAACACCAAAGTTGGGAATCATTAAATTCATATGATTCATTGAAGGTGACGAGCTGGCAGAATCGTTAGCATGCCGGGCGAAACGCTTAGCGGTATTTCGTCTGCCGCTACGTTCTGAGCTCAAATTCCGCCGAGGTGGACTTTGCCTTTCATCCTTTCGGGGTCGATAAATTAAGTACCAGTTACGCACTGGGGTCGATGTAATCGACTTAATCCGTTTGTTTGTCCTTGTTTGTCCTCTCTGTGTTTAGCCCCTTGTGGGTAATAAAGGAATAGGAATTTCGTCTGCCGTTACGTTCTGAGTTCAAATTCCGCCGAGGTGGACTTTGCCTTTCATCCTTTCGGGGTCGATAAATTAAGTACCAGCTACGCACTGGGGTCGATGTAATCGACTTAATCCGTTTGTTTGTCCTTGTTTGTCCTCTCTGTGTTTAGCCCCTTGTGGGTAATAAAGAAATAGGTATTTCGTCTGCCGTTACGTTCTAAGTTCAAATTCCGCCGAGGTCGACTTTGCCTTTCATCCTTTCGGGGTCGATAAATAAGTACCAGTTACGCACTGGGGTCGATTGTAATCGACTTAATCCGTTTGTTTGTCCTTGTTTGTCCTCTCTATGTTTAGCCCCTTGTGGGTAGTAAAGAAATAGGTATTTCGTCTGCCGTTACGTTCTGAGTTTAAATTCCGCCGAGGTGGACTTTGCCTTTCATCCTTTCGGGATCGATAAATTAAGTACCAGTTACGCACTGGGGTTGATGTAATCGACTTAATCCGTTTGTTTGTCCTTGTTTGTCCTCTCTATGTTTAGCCCCTTGTGGGTAATAAAGAAATAGGTATTTCGTCTGCCGTTACGTTCTGAGTTTAAATTCCGCCGAGGTGGACTTTGTCTTTCATCCTTTCGGGGTCGTTAAATAAAGTACCAGTTTCGCACTGGGGCCGATGTAATCGACTTAATCCCTTTGTCTGTCCTTGTTTGTCCTCTCTGTGTTTAGCCCTTTGTGGGTAATAAAGAAATATATATTCATATGATTCATTAAAAAAATTTAAATATATCTTTCTCTCGTTTTCTATCTCTCCCTCTCTTACTCTCTCTCTGTCTCTCTTCTATTAGCTGTTTTGCTCACTGCATTGGTCTTTTATTTTTATCTTCTGTTTGTGGCACCAGTTAAACTTTAACAATATTATTCGGATCACATCCGTATCCGTAGGGAAATATTGAGAGCGTCGCACAAAGTAACTGCGTGGTAAGAAGTTTGCTTCCGAACTACACTTTTCCGTGTACATTCCGCTGCCTAACACTTTTGGCACGTGTCTTCTGCTACAGCCTCAGGCCGACCAAGCAGAAATTGAAGTAGGTGGTGAATATGCTCCGTAATAATCATTTAAAGTAGCCTTTGTTAAATGTTGTTATTGTTTTTGTTGAATAAAATTTATTGAAAAAAAGCCGCAATAATATGCACCAACCGATATATATATATCTCTCGCTCTCCCCCTCACCGCCACCAACCTCATCGTCCCCACACCCCGCACCTCCACATCACTTCTACTTCCTTCCAAGATCCATAAACCCTCTAATCCTGGCCGTCCCATAGTCTCTGCCTGTAATTGCCCCACTGAACTCATCTCCCTATACCTCGACCGCATCCTGTCCCCCTTAGTCGCAGCCCTCCCATCCACATACACGACACCAACCACGCCCTCCGTCTCTTCAATTCCTTTTCCTTCCCTTCCAGCCCCTCACCTCCTCTTCACTTTAGATGTAAAATCCCTGTACACAGTGATTCCCCACACGACGGTCTCCTAGCCCTCCAACACTTCCTCGACCGTCGTCCCGACCCCACCCCCAGCACCCCCACCCTTCTTCTCGTTTGGCCGAGCTCGTCCTCACCCTCATTGCTTCACGTTCGCCGGGGAAACGTACCAACAGGTGTCCGGGGTCGCGATGGGAACTAGGATGGGCCCCAATTTCGCCAGTCTCTTTCTTGGCTACATTGAGGCCCAAGTGTTCTCCCAGTTCTCTGGCCGACCCCGAACTATACGGTCGCTATATCGACGACTGCGTAGGTGCCACCTCCCTTTCCCGCGAACTTCTCTGCCAATTCATCTCTTTCCTTTCCAACTTTCACCCCTCCCTTCAATTCACCTCCACCATCTCCAACACCTCTGTCAACTTCCTTGACATCTCTCTCCGCATCGATCACCCCTCCAGATCTCTCACCACCACCACCGCCTTTTTTAAACCTACGGATTCCCACCTCTATCTCAACTTCTCTTCCTCTTCCTCCCCCCCCTTCCACACCAAACGAGCCATCCCCTACTCCCAGTTCCTCCGCCTCCGACGTTTGTGCAGCCGCGACCAGGATTTCGAGACCCAATCTCAATACCTGGCCCGCATGTTCAGACTCCGAGGTTACCCACCCATACTCCTCTCTGATGCCCTCACCCGCGCCCGTCGCATCGACCGCACTACCGCCCTGTCTCCTTCCCCCGCCCACCCCCCAATCGCACCCCCTTCCCCTCCTTTTCCACCCCTCTACCCTACCCCTTCGTCGCAAGATACTACGTGCCTTCCGTCGCCTCCAGCTTGATCCCACCACCCCGCCCCATTTTCCCTAACTCTACCCCCCTGTCCTCTTTCAACGAGCCCGCAATCTGCGTGACCTCCTGCCACAGCACCCTCTCTCCTTCCCCTCAGCCCCACACGGATCATTCCCTTGCTCTAGATCCCGCTGCAACACTTGCCCCTTCATCACCAACACCACCGCTGTCACCGGCTCCAACCTGCACACTGTACGCATTAGGCACCTCGTCTGGCCTTATTTACTGCATTAAATGCAACCTATGCGGGATGCTGTATGTAGGACAGACGGGACGCCGGTTGTCCGACCGTTTCACTGAGCACTTAAGGGACGTTCGCCTACACTCTCTTTCTCCCGTCGCACGCCACTTCCGTTCGGCCGGCCATTCCCTAGATGACATCTCAGTGTTTGGTCTCGCCCCCCACCAAGGTCGCCCACTTTCCAGGCTCCACTTGGAGCAACGCTACATCTTCACCCTACAAACTACCACCCCACACGGACTTAACACAGCCCCCTCCTCTTGAGATCTGCTTTTTTTTTTTTTTTTTTTTTTTTTTGCACACCACCCACACACACACACCCACCTGCCTCCCACACGCACACACCCACCCACCTACCTCCCACACACACCCAACCACCTACCTCCCACACGCCTGTTCACACACACACATACGCAGACCCATTTACGTACATACATTCACACATTTAATCACACACACTTACAGACATACTAGCACACACTAACATACAAACCAACATGCACATACACACACACATACATACATACGCACACACATACATACTTACACACACACACACACACAGACATACATACACACATACACACACACATACCTACGCACATACATACACACACACTCACACACACACACACACACACCGCACGTACATACTTCACACACACACATGCAAACATACATGTAGGCACATACATACATACATGCCCACACATGCACACCTTACACTGAATGCACACACACATACACCTTTGCATCCAGGCAGCCCCCCTCTTTTCTGCTTTCCGGTTTTGGCTGATGGATCCTCGGTTCCCGCGTAGCGGGGCGTTCGAGGGCCTTTGCGCTCGCGCGCCTTGGCGCGCGCTGGGGGCTTGGTCGGCCCCTTGGGCTTGCGTTGTACTGCTTGTGCGTTGTGTGCGTGAGCGCGCTTTGTGCGTGTGGGCTTGCTTCGGATGTGCGCGTACGTATGTATGCATACATACCCACCACACACTCGCATGCATCCCTACCCACATACATACACGCACACCTACTCACACACACACATACACACACATACCTGCACACACACACACATACATACATACACATACATACCTACTTCAGACATACACACACACAGACATACACCCATACACTCACACTCACACGCATACACACAACACATACACACGCACACGTACACATACACACACACACACACACCTACATACATACATTACACTTGTATACACACACACTTACATTCATACACACACACACCTACACAGCCATACCCTCATTCAGACACACACATCTACCTACACACACACAACACGGAAACACACCCACCACATACATACATACACACACTACACACACACACACGCCTACACACATACATACACACATAATAAACACACACACATTACATATACACACATACGCACACACACATATACTTATACACATGCACACACACACACACATACATACATACACCCATATACATACATACACACATACCCACATACTCCTATACGCACATACATACACAAAGACATACACACTTACACACTCACACAAACATACACACACACATACTTTACACACACACTCACCTGCACGCGCACACACATGCATGACAAACACCCATACACTCACACTCACATACGTACACACCAACATAAACACGCACACGCACACACACACCTACACTCCCACACACATACACACGCACCTACATACACACACGCACGCATACACACGCACACACACATACATTACACACGTACACACACACCCACATACACATGCATACACACACACACACAAACATGCACGGACACACCCAGACATACACCTATATACACACGCCCACACCGTACATACACACACATATACACACGCCCACACACCTACATACACACACATACATACACACACATACACGGACACACCCACACATACTTAACATACATACCCTATACACACACGCCTACACACCTACATACACACACATGCATACCACACACACACATGTACGCACATACACACACATATACGCACATACTATATACCCACACAACATGCACACACACACACACACATACGCACATGCATGCATGCATGCACACGCGCACACCTACACGCATACACACACACACACGCACGTACACATACATACATACACACACGCATACATACACCCATACACATACATGCATCCGACACACACATACATACACACTCACACATACATACACACACACACACTTACTCACACACCTGTATGTACGCGCACACACATGCACATACACACACTTCCCCACACCCACACGTACATACATACACACTCACACACATACACACACACACGGACATACATCTATGCACACACATACATACACACATACTCACATACATTCATCGCA
>NC_043009.1:57702580-57710080 GCF_006345805.1 Octopus sinensis | reverse complement strand
CACACTCACATAAATACATACATAAATACACACATATAAACTAATATGCATATACGTTTTAATGAGTATGCATGACCTTGCGTATTTGCGTAGATGCATATGTGTGTTTGGGGACGTATGTGCAAGTTCATATATGTTACAATAACATCCATCCGAGCTTGTGTATGTGTCTGTGTACGTGTTTGTGTCTGTGTGTGTGAAAGCGCATATATATCTATATGTGAGTCTGTGTGTTTGCATGTATGTGTGTATGCTTATATAATATATGTATTTGTGCGTGTGAGTTTGTTGTGTGTGTGTACATGCGCATATATATATAGGTGTGTGTTGTGTGTCTTTGTATCTGTGCGTGTGTGCGCATATATATGTGTGTGTGAGCGTGTGTATGTGTGCATGCGCATAAGTGAATGTATATAACTGTGTGTGTGTGTGTGTGTGTGTGTGTGTATGTGTGTGTGTGTGTGTGAGTGATAAGAGAATCAAATACAAATATCTTCACTATCACACTATTCCTATACACATACACACACATATACATACATACATGTACATATATATATAGTGGAATACATGAACACACACATACATACACACACATATACATAATACATGTACATATATATATAATAGAATACACGAACACATATACAGATACATACACACACACAGAGGCGCCCTTATTATTGTAGGCAAAAACATTCTCATACGCGCATACATTGTAGAATGGATATACACATATCTATACATACACACGCATAATGAAATATATGAAACTACTGGTAGACAGGGACAAACACACAGACACACACATGCACACACACACACACAGGGGCAACCAATTCGTGAAACACACACACACACACATACACACACACACACACATACGCGCATCTGCTGATATACACACAGCGTTGAATATATATACTCTCGTTCACAGACATAGGCTTATAGGGGGATGCATAAAACCTACTCCTTCCACGCACACACCGCTGAACACACACACACACACGCACACACACATATATATACGTATATACACATACATGCGCACACACCTAATGGTTTACATACAGAGAAATGCCCTCACACACGCGCGGGTTATATGCGTATTAGACTAAATGCACACACACACACACACACACCGCACATGGCACCCACACACACACACAAACAGACACCATATGCACCCCAACACACACACACACACAGGCACACATATGCACCCCAGACCACACCACAGACACACATATATATGCACCCACACACACACAACAGCCACATGTAGTACAGATGGTGCGGGGGATGGGAATAGAGACTCACTCACTCAAGCACATTCTATGTAGTGTGTGTATGTTGTGTGTAGTTGTAATATTTTGTGTATTTATGTGTGTGTGTATAGGTGTGGGGTATGTATGATGTGGTATACTTGTTGTGCGCTGTATGTGTGCGTATGTATATTTATGTGTATGCAGATCTGTGAGTCCATGTATCCCATTAGGTTAACCTGCACATATCGACCATCCATATGCACAACTGTGTTTTCAACGCACACACAAATGCACACAGACGCATACACGCACACATATGCGAACACACACGCGTATGTCTATACATATATAGAAATGAACATATATATTATATATATATATAAAATACATATACATACGTACATACACGCACACACATATATATATTTACACATATATATATGTATATATATATATATATATGTGTGTATGTATGCATATATATATATATATGTATACACACACACATATATATATATATGTGTGTGGGTGGGTGGCTGTATACACACATATATATAGATAGATAGATAGATAGATAGATAGATAGATAGATAGATAGATAGATAGATAGATAGATAGATAGATAGAAAGATAGATATAGATACTCCTTCGAAGATTCGGGAATACATGTTCCCGTATAACGTATATTTATATACAAATATACATGTACGTCTGTATACCAACGCATACACCCATTCACACACATACAGCTCTCTCTCTCTCTCTCTCTCTCTCTCTCTCTTTCTTCCTCTCTTTATATATATATATATATATATAATACATACATGCATACATACATAAATACATACGGACATACCTCCATTTTCGTATATGCATTTATATACTTGCATGTATACACAAACACACATTAACAACGTTATATTTATATGATTGCGTATGTATGTGCATGCAGTCTTCTCTGAATGTCTATGTGTTTGCGTATTAATAGAATTGTGCAAATTATTCCTTGTATATAGTCATAATGTTTACACAGATTAGAATCATCAGACACATTTGCTCTTGCATACACGCTCACGAAGAACACATATACACTTACACACGCTTCCGTGCACATAGGCACACACGCATGCGTACACTCAAAGTTTTTGTGATTGATTTTGGGCGAAAATAAAAGTCGGTTATATAAATAGATATATATTATACACACACACACACACACATACACACACACACACACTAACACATACACACACACACGACACATTTTTATGCGCATGTATGTTGTAAGTGTGTCCATGCATGTCTATAAGTATGAGTATATATGTTCACGTGTGTATATATACTTATATTACAATCTCTCTATCTCTCTCTCGCTCTCATATATATATATATATATATATATATATAGACGGAAGAGGGAATATACATTGATTATGAGTGTATAAACGTATATGCATTCATTTGTGTGTGTGTGTGTGTATATATATATATATATGAAAATATTGATATATATGAGACATATATATGTATGTTTATATATATCTATATATATATGCACGGACAAATGCATGTATATAATACATACACGCATAGATAGATAGACAGACAGACAGATAGATAGATAGATAGATAGATAGATACATACATACATACATACATACATACATACATACATACATACATACATACATACATACATACATACATAGAGAGAGATCAACAGATAGACAGATACATACTTACATGCATGCATACATACGTACGTACGTACGTACATACATAGAAATTAGATAGATAGATAGATAGATAGATAGATAGATAGATAGATAGATAGATAGATAGATAGATAGATAGATAGATAGATAGATAGATAGATAGATAGAGTAACAGAGAGAGAGGGGGTAGAGGGAGAGAGAGAAAGAGAGAGCAATGGACATCACTGCTTTGCTAGCAAGAAATTGCATCAACTCAAACACTACTATTAAACCATGCCAATCAGAACAGTGAACAGTCTTTAGTATTGATGCTAGAATATCAGGATAAAACGGCAACAATTCCTCTACCATTATAGCTGACTCTCTCTTTCTCACTCTCTCTCTCTCTCTCTCTCTCTCTCTCTTTCTTTCACTCTCTCTCTCTCCCCTCTCTTTCTCTCTCTATTTCTCTCGACTAATTTCTTTGTCTGATCTGATTGTGTCGAAAGAGGTGACGGTGCCAGGAAGAGATGGAAAGCACGAGATGGAATTGTGTCCACAGATTATCAGACAAATATTTACTGCTCCTTTGAGGAATTTCTCTAATGTATTAAACAGTAACAATAAACGTCGTTGGTATGGTGTTGTTGCTGCTGCTGTTCTTGTTGTTCTTGTTCTTGTTCTTGTTCTTCTTGTTCTTCTTGTTGTTGTTGCAGCTGCTGCTGCTGCTGCTGTAGTTGTTGTTGTTGTTGTTGTTTTTCTAGTCGTTATTGTTTTCTATTGTTAAAATTTGGGTTTCTGTTGGTAACTCTCTTATGCAGAAATGCAAGTCTGTGTTAGTGGGTGCGTGTAAGTTTGTATGTATACGTGTGCTTATTATGTATATATAATATATATATATATAGATATATATATATATATATAAAGATATAGATTAGTAATATATATATATAGAATATATATCTATATATTATATATATAGTATATATATATATATAATAATATATGTATAGATATATTATATATGTAATATGTATATATATATATATATATGTATATATATGTATATATATATATGTGTATATATATATGTGTATATATATATATATGTATATATGTATATATATATATGTATAAATATATATATATAATATATATATATATATATATATATATATATATATGCACGTGTGTCATATGTGTGTATATGTTAGTAATATTTGTGTATCTTCTTGTACGTATTGTCAGAGTCAGTCTCCCAGGAGGTTTGAGCTATCTATCGGACATCACATCGATCACATTTATTAGTAAGCATTTATTCTTTACTATATTTAAACAACATCGAATCTATATGTATATGTGTTTGTGTGTGTGTGTGCGTGCGTGTGTGTGTGAATATATATGTGTATACATATATGCATTATAAATATATATATATATATACGTAAATGTAGGAGTAGCTGTGTGGTAAGTAGCTTGCTTACCAACCACATGGTTCCGGGTTCAGTCCCAATGCTTGGTCCCATGGGCAACTGTTTTCTGCTATAGCCTCAGGCCGACCGAATCTTTGAGTGTGGATTTGGTAGAAGGAAACTGAAAGAAGCCCGTCATATATATGTATATATGTTTGTGTGTATGTCTGTCTGTCTGTGTATGTGTCTGTTTGTCTCAACCTCGCTTGACAACCGATACTGGTGTGTTTACGTCCCCGTAACTTAGCGGTTCGGCAAAAGAGACCGATATATTAAATACTAGACTTACAGAGAAATGTCTTGGAGTCGATTTGCTCGACCAAAGGCGGTGCTCCAGTATGGCCACAGTCAAATGACTCAAAGAAATAAAAGAGTAAAAGACATATACATACATACATATATATATATATATGTACGTATGTATGTATGTATGTATCTATACACATATACATATATATATATATATATAAACAAATCAAATTGCGATAAAATAAAAATAATTATAATCTCTGGTATTACTAACACAAGCCATATATTTTCCATATATCAGTACATTAAGGCGAAAATGTACTAGGAACACAGAAGCTTGATAAATTAAGTGAAATGAAGATAAAACATTTACTAACTCGGTTATTCTCAACTGCATTTTCTTTCTTTTCATCAATAAAGATAATTTATGTGCTCAGGGAGAATTCGTCAGTGAGAGCCCTGTTTTTCTGAGATCCTAACTCACTAGAAGCATGTGCTTCTAATGATTTACTCTCTCTAACTAATCATATCAGTGCGCAGACTCCGAACGTCCCGACAAAACTAGGGATTTCTGGTATATCGCCTAGCGCTCATAATTTATCGAGAAATATGTAAACAAATCAAATTGCGATAAAATAAAAATAATTATAATCGCTGGTATATATATATATATCAAGAGAGTAAGAGAGGAAGAGAAGCACACATAAATACATACATATTCAAATATACACACATAGTTGCATGTGTGTGTACGTATACATATATGTGTTTGTATGTATGTATGTATGTATGTATGTATGTATGTATGTATGTATGTATGTATGTATGTATGTATGTATGTATGTATGTAATTTTCTATGTATTACTTTTGTACCATTCCAATGCTATTACTGAATTATTCTAGCAGAAATTCATTTCTTGAGATTTGATGAGATTATTAGTCGAGTCCATTGACTCTAGGATTTGATTCTATCAAACTGTGAAAGGACAAAAAGCAAAAATAAATTTGAACTCTGAACGTAAGGTCAGCGGAAGAATTACCCTAAAGTCTTTTGTTCGTCTCGTCAACGGTCCTGCCAATCCGCCACTTATAATGGTTGCAAATTTTGGTGCAGGGCCTCGGTGGGATTTGAACTCAGGACGTAAAGGTGGGAGACATGTCGCTAAGCATTTTGTCCGGTGTACTAAAGATAAGAACGACAGCAGCAGCAGCAGCAACAAGAACTACAACAACAACAACAACAACAGCAATGATAATTTCAAAGTTTGGCAAGCAATAACGGGTAAGAGGATAAGATGCTTAGATCGACCCCAGTGTTTAACTGGTACCTATTTTAGCGACATCCAAAAAATGAATTCGAGCTCAGAACCAAAAGACGTATGGAACGTCTCTAAGCATTTGTTTTTCCGGCGTGTTAATGATTCTGCCAGTTTGCTACCTTATCGCCCCAAAGTGTACATTGAAAGAACCAAACAGCAGAAACTGGTGCGCTGTCGGTCACGAGGACAAGGGTCCTAGCTGGTCCGATCAACCAAACAGCCATCTCGTGAAACTAAAGTGCAAACGTAATTTCCAGGGACATACAGCGAGACACAGAACGTAACAATGCTGGCCCCTTTGAAATACAAGTACCACTCCTTTTTTGCCAGATGAGTGGGCAGAAGCAGCATGAAATAAAATGTCTTGCACAAGGAATCGAACTCAGGACCTTACGATTATGAGCCGCAAAACCTAACCACTAAGCCACGCGCCTTCACTAAACCGCCGAAACGCAACAGAACTCACAGACATTACTCAATCATTCCTTATCTCCTAAATATGTCTAGTTACTAACATGTCTCCAGTCTATCAGTGAGAAGAATATGGTGTTAAAACACTCGTATCAATTATTCTATCACTACAAAGAAACAGAGTTCTGATATCAACAGCAAAATATATTCCAGTCTTTTATGACAGAACGAAGAGACAAGCAGAAAAGAAAATTAACGAATTCACCAGAAGGTATCATGGAAATGTGTAGATGTGTGAAGCAAGTCGAAACTGTATTAGTTATAACAGTCTTAGTGACGAATCTGAGAGAATTTTATTAGACAGCATCAAAGAGAGAGAAACTAAGATATTTTGGACACTTAATTAGAAAAAATGGTTTGCGGAGACGGTTAATAGAAGGTAAAAATGAATGGAAAGAGAAAGGGGGAAAGAAAAAGAACGAGAGTTGTTTGTGAATGGATAATATTAAAAATTGGACAGACTGACGTTAAAATACACCGAAATGTATATTGTGGATAGTAACCGTGAAAGAAAGACTAAGATGACGATCCATGCGAGAGTGGACGATACTTGATGACGATGACGATGATGATGATGATGTGGGGGAAGAGGGGGAGGGGCGGAGGTTGGGATTAGGAGGGGAGTGAGGAAGTGTGAGGCGGGGGTTGGTTGTGATGGACGTGGAGGAATGTGGTGGGGAAAAGGAAAGAGGGAGGGAGGGGGAGGTGAGAAAGAGGCTTGGGAGGAGTAAGCTGGAAAAAGGGGGAAAAAGAGATTGGGAAGAGAAGGTGACGAAGAAGGTGAGGAAGAGGAGTACGAGAGGAAGTGGAGGACGACAGGAAGAGGAGGAGTGAAGGAGGGGAAATAGGAGGAGTGGAAAAGGGAAGTAGGATGAAGGAAGAGGAAGGTAGATGTAGCAGATTAAGGTGAGGAAGACGAAAGGGGCAGGAGGACAGTGCATCAACGATGACAACGATGACAACGACACACTACGACGACGATGATGACGGTTAGGATGGAACCGGCGACTAATACTACGAAGAAGA
>NC_043009.1:57685080-57695080 GCF_006345805.1 Octopus sinensis | reverse complement strand
TGCATGAGTTATTCAGATGTTAAATATTCTAGCCACATGCTCCAGTATCTTTATGATAACCACTTCATGAGCTTTCAGATAACGTAAATAGACCCTGTATCATCGTGATCATTTGATAGGCTAGAAACAATAGCTGGAACTTCCTCAAATCGCAACCTAGCTTTCAACTAAAAAGATCACGTTGGATAATGTGATTTTAGTTTCCGTATACACAGATAAATTTGGAATGATCACGGCTGGATAATTTTGCTGAAAAACTCTTCTCATTCAGGATTATTCTGGGATTAAGTATTGACAGCAAAATGTTCAGAAATCCACAAAGGTGGTTATATATATACTTACATATAATTTATATATATATATATATATATATATAATATATATATATATATATATATATACATACATACACACACACATTTAAATATATACATATATATATATATATATACACATACACATACACATTTATATATATACATACATATATATATATATATATATATATATGTATGCATATATCTTCGCTCTAACGTTCATTGTAATTGCTTTGTAACTCTCAGCCAACCCACTCTTAAGTGCCTTTAAATGCAATATCTATGTACGAGTAATACGTACAACTGTCTACAGAGTTCTAACCATCCATCTCAGATGAGCGATCCCATTAAACAGCAAGAACAACAGCAACATCAACAACTACGCTATTTTATGACCCATTCGCCATTATTCTTACTGATGCCTACGATTATTAAACAAATAACAGCTGCAGCCATCATAATCTTTTTAAGGATAATCTGCATCGTATGATATCGTGCGGCTTCAACAAGAAAGGTGCTCACAGAACACTTTTAGTGTATGCAAAATTTTGATGGAATTAGGAAAGATAGAATTCAACAAAAACAAATCTAAACGTACACTCCTTCTCATAAAATGGAAGTGGTCAACCCTTTGGCAAAAATATTCATTAGAAATGTCCAGCAGATGTTTTAAATATAAATATTGTTAAACTATATTGTTGAACCTCCTAATGTAACAGAAAATATCGATCCATCTAACATGGTTAAATTATATCTCAGTAGAAAAAAATGCATCTCGAAATTGTAATTGCGCAGTCCAAATATGTGTCCATCGGATTTCAGTTGCCTATCCGAAGATTTAAATATTCAGTAAAAACTTTTAATGCTTCCATATAATGTGCTTATGTTTATATGTATGTACACATGTATTTAGGTATGTATGTATTCATGTATGTATGTTTGGTTTTCATGCTAATGTCACGATTCGCTTCTTATACCTAATCCTTCAGAAACCCCTTAAAGAAGAAGCACCACATCATTGTCTGGATAAATATGGAAACTTACGAACAACAATACACCATTTGAACTGAAATGGAATATATTGAAAACTAACATATACATATATAAGAAATGACAAGTCATGTGAAATGTGTATCGTTGAAACACTCAAAATTCTGTTTGCCAAGGAAAAATCGTATAATAAGAATTTTAAAAACATACCCGTACAACCAAGCTACTTAATATCTATACAAATAACTAGCATTATTTTTGGTTCGATGAATCCTCCTGTGAATTCAATAAATACTTCTACGCAATAATTTTACATTACAAAGATATTCCATTGGCTTGTGTTTAAACAACATGCACACACATACGCATACGCAAATACAAATTAATATTACGGATGCGTGTGCTGTATTTGCGTCAATGTACATTACTTGTACATAAGTTCCATTTGTGTAGCGATAAAGTAATATTAATTTAAGATTATATATTTAATTTCACTGTTTCCTCTCTGTAACTACTAACTTGTGAATTTAACTTTACATTACATTACTATATGCAAATTGAACTTTATTTAAATTATATTATCGGTAAACAACTTTATATAATAAGAATTGTTATAACCTGTTTAAATTTGTGTAGATGGTTATCTAAGTATATTCAAATACATCGCTGTAAATGTAAGTAATTGAATGTATATATTTGTATATATTTTCTTCTGTTTGTCTTACCATATCTTACCTATATGTCGCGTCTACTTTATATAGTAATTGTACTAACTTATTTATATTCTGATTTTCATAATGGTTTTAACTTATTGCTATTTGTATCTAAATTATATATTACTTAATTAATCGACCTTTTCACATATCTTGTTTGGCCTTAATTTCTTATATATTTTTAACTCATATACATTGTATTTTGTTACTTTGTCTTTAATATATATTCCATTTCATTTTCGTTGCCTATTATTCCTGGAAGAGTCGAGGAAGAAGAGTCCTCAGCCACCTCCTCCATAGATTCCTTTCAGAAACAACTCTCATAAAATTTTCCTGCCGAATTCCCAACCGTGGCCAAGTGCGACTATTCTTTTACTTGCTTCAGTCATTTGACTGCGGCCATGCTGGAGCACCGCCTTTAGTTAAACAATTCGACCCCAGGACTTATTCTTTGTAAGCCTAGTACTTATTCTATCGGTCTGTTTTGCCGAACCGCTAAGTTACGGGGATGTAAATACACCAGCATCGGTTGTCAAGCGATGGTGGGGAGACACACACACATATACGACGAGCTTCTTTCAGTTTCCGTCTACCAAATCCACTCACAAAGCTTTGGTCGACCCGAGGCTATAGTAGAAGACACTTGCCCAAGGTGCCACGCAGTGGGACTGAACCTGGAACTATGTGGTTGGTAAGCAAGCTTCTTACCACACAGCCACGCTTGCGTCTATGACTAAGCGACTATGATTATTATCTAAGTAACTTCCTCGTAGTCAATCCCTAGAATTCCAGGCGGTTTGGTCGGCTTGAAGAAACTGTCTTACGATCCTTTCCTGCGGCATCATAACCAAATATTTTTAGTACTGGAACTGTAACCTGTCAATGCGGAGAAGCAACAGATTCACCTGCAAAGACCTCCTAATTTCCGAGCTACGCACCCTGTCGAGTAACATTGTTCCAGAGATCCATCGGAGGAGCCCTCTTTCGGCCACTTGTATTTGTGACTGTACTCGTTAGGTCCTTTTCAGAAGTAAGTGGAGTTGGTCATCTGCTAAATGACCAGACTCAGAACTTTTCATAGACATTCACGCATCGCTAAATTTGAAAGTGCTTCTGTGTAAATTTCATTCATCTTTCATTCACTACCCTACCAGTGTAAATTTCTTTCATCTTACCTTTACCTGTGCAAATTCATTCACCTTTCATTCACTACTTTACCTGTGTAAATTTCTTTCATCTTACCTTTACCTGCGTAAATTTCATTCATCTTTCATTCACTACCTTACCTGTGTAAATTACTTTCATCTTACCTTTATCTAT
This sequence comes from Octopus sinensis, assembly GCF_006345805.1. Taxonomy (NCBI): domain Eukaryota; kingdom Metazoa; phylum Mollusca; class Cephalopoda; order Octopoda; family Octopodidae; genus Octopus; species Octopus sinensis. Next base: position 57,691,740 of record NC_043009.1, on the reverse strand, counting down.
ATAAATTTCATTCATCTTTCATTCACTACCTTACCTGTGTAAATTTCTTTCATCTTACCTTTAGCTGTGTAAATTTCATTCATCTTTCATTCACTACCTTACCTGTGTAAATTACTTTCATCTTACCTTTAGCTGTGCAAATTCATTCACCTTTCATTCACTACTTTACCTGTGTAATTTTTTTCATTTTTACCTATACCTGTGTAAATTACATTCATCTTTCATTCACTACCTTACCTGTGTAAATTTCTTTCATTTTACCTTTACCTGTGTAAATTTCATTCATCTTTCATTCACTACCTTACCTGTGTAAATTTCTTTCATCTTACCTTTACCTGTGCAAATTCATTCACCTTTCATTCACTACCTTACCTATGCAAATTTCTTTCATCTTACCTTTACCTGTGTAAATTTCATTCGTCTCTCATTCACTAACTTAACTATCACACAGTTGATTATGTTCACAAACATAACGAATAACATAGACTGTGTTCATCATATTTCGTACCTCTAATAATTTTAAAATTAGTCTATTTTTATCGACAGTAATATTTAAATCTACTTAAGATAAGACTCACTATTAATTAATATAGTTTTGAAAATAACCTAGAAGCGTCTAAATCCTGCACTGAATACCCCCGGATATAATTACTTTCTTTTGATCCTAGGACGTTAATGTAAATGAATATATTTAATTAATATAAAGACAAGAACACTGCTTGTTAACTGATTAAAACTATATTACGAATATTGTTGTATGACTTTAAATTTCTATATTCTGTAGATAAGCAAACCAAAATATTATCTAATTTTCTTAACGAGCAATCATTCACAGCATAGTGGTTCATTACTTGACAGATAGAGAATTTTTCTAATGTAAATAATTGAATAAAAAAAGTATGTATGTATGTATATATATTATATATATATATATATATATCATGACATATTATGTTTATTGTATATATGTATGTTGTATGTATATATATATATATATATATATATATATATATAATATATATATATATATATATATATATATATATATATACCATAATTACTTCAATAGATTTATTTGTCTTCCATGTATAGACGCCTTAAGAGATTCGCGTCTTATATACATTAATAGTTTGGATCTATTATGGAATAATGTGAGAAGGTGGAAAATATAACTTGAAAATCATCATCATCATCATATATATGTATATGTATGTACGTACGTATGCATGTATGCATATATTTATATATATATATATTCTTACACTATCAATACTTCTCAGCTTCCGAGTAAATTGACTATAAATATCTGTCGAATATATTGATATAGTTTGGTTGTTAGACATATTTATATTCCTTTTTATTACGTATTATCAATCTTCCTTCGAAGAATTTAAATGACTTACGATATCTGCATAATAGCAACTACTGATTTGTTAAATAGATATGTTCATACGTGAAGTTATAGCTGTAATAATGAATACGTTCTTTTACATATTTATACCTTGCTTTTATAGGTATTTTCTACGATGAATTTTGATAAACGATTGCTATATGCTAATATTACTGATCATTGATTAAATTCAACGGCATGATAATTGATACAGTAAAACTGATGAAGTGAATATATGCTTCATATAATTTTACTAATAAACCAATATTGTTATGTAAACCGTTGTTTGTGCTGTGAGTGTCGTGTATCGTGTGTCAAAAGTTTTTGTCTTCTTTACGAATGATTAAAATAACAACGGGTATAAAGATATCATGGGATCTTTTCACTTTGCCCGCAGATTTTAAAATAATTTCTATGTGACTAAAAACATTTAAACTTCGTATACTGGTAGATTGTGTTTATAAAACATCTTTTACTCTTGGCTTTCTTGAGAAAATTCTGTAGTTTGTAACATACTTGTTGTTTAATTTCTTGCATTTCGCCAATTTCAACCAATCAATGACGTCTATTGTGATGAAAACAATTTCTGCCGTAACATTTTCTGGAGGCGTTGAATTGGTTGAAATTGCCGAAATGCAAGAAACTAAACAACAAATATGCTACAAACTACAGAATTTTCTCAAGAAAGCCAAGAGGAAAAGATGTTTTATAAACACATTCTACCAGTATACGAAGTTTAACATTTTTTAGTTACATAGAAATTATTTTAAAAATCTGCCGGTCAAAGTTAAAAGATCCGATATCATGTTATAAACACATACTGACCTAGCTAGGTACATTTTTGCTTGGTACCACCTAAATTTTAATTCTTCACTATATATCTTTTAATTATTTTTTCGATTTTTCTCTCAGTTGTTAAATGAAATTTATTTAGCCAGGTTGTCAGTTTTTTTCATTCTCCTTCTTGCTTTTTTATCTGACCGATTTCGTCTTCAAAAATTATATATTTATCATCTTCATAGGCGCTGGTGTGGCTGTGTGGTAAGTAGCTTGTTTACCAACCACATGGTTCCGGGTTCAGTCCCACTGCGTGACACCTTGGGCGCAAGTGTCTTCTACTATAGCCTCGGGCCGACCAAAGCCCTCTGATTGGATTTGGTAGACGGAAACTGAAAGAAGCCCGTCGTATATATGTATATACATATGAGTGTATGTGTGTCTGTGTTTGTCCCCCTAGCATTGCTTGAATACCGATGCTGGTGTGTTTATGTCCCCGTTACTTAGCAGTTCGACAAAAGAGACCGATAGAATAAGTACTGGGCTTACAAAAGAATAAGTCCCGGGATCGAATTGCTCGATTAAAGGCGGTGCACCAGCATGGCCGCAGTCAAATGACTGAAACAAGTAAAAGCGTAAAAGCGTAAAAGCGATAATCTACACGTCTTATTGATTTGTTTTTCCTTTTCGTCTCTAAGTTTCTCTCAAACACTTTTTTTTTTAATATTCTTCTTTCTGTTCTTTCAATTCTATTTTGGTTTGGTATTGTTCTTTTGTTGCTTTTATTTTGACCTGTATAAATACGTTATTTATTTTTGGACATCAACGTGATTCTGAACTCCAACATTAGGCAAGAAGTTTGAAGCGGTTTAGTTTCGCCGTAAGGTCAAATACACAAATATTTCGTGTATATATATATATATATATATATATGCATATATATATATATTTATATATATGTATATACATATAGATAAATATTTATGTATATGGATGTATATATGTATGTTTAAATAGTTTAAGTATATATATATATATTTATATATATGTATGTATATACATACATATAGGTATATATATATGTATATGGATTTATGTATGTATGTTTAAATAGTATATGTATATATATGTGTACATGTATATATGTGTGTAGGCATATATCTGCATATATATATATACACACGCACCCATATATATATACGTATATATTTATATGTATGTACATATACGTATGTATATGTGTGTGATTATGTATATGCGCTTGTGTGTGTGAAATTGTGTGTGTGCCCGTGTGTATGTGTGAGTGTGTATGTGTACGTGTGTGTGTATACGATTGTGACCTTCTCGTCAGACAGTTTTAGAAATTATGGCGGATTAATAATCAAAATATATAGGATATACATATTTATGGCTTATTTAGTAACACAATATTTTTCCTATTATGTTTTTTCATTCAAAATAGAAATCAGTGGCGTTTGCAGCTGTTTATGATAGATCTTGCCGAATTCTGTAAATCAGCAACTGTTCCCTTTCTAATATATATATGTATATATATATATAATATATATATATATATATATTATATATATATTATATTATATATTCACCTTCGAAACGTAGAGTAGATGAAACCATGGCGACTGAAGAAGGTTTTTTTCCTTGTGTTATTTGTCCTGTACTCTATGTTTTTGTTGTTTAAGAAAAATGTCCAGTTCCTTGGGTTTGTGTTTATGTTTTCGTTTCTCATTGTGTTCGACGTTTTTTTTTGGTGTCCTGTACTCATATATGCGTGTATATATACATGTAGAGGTATGTACGTACATATATCTATACATATGCATATGTTTATTTATTAATATATATATATATATATATATAATATATATATATATATATATATATATATATATCTTTCTAAATATATATCTCTTTCTAATGTTAAGGCGGCGAGCTGGCAGAACCGCTAGCACGCCGGACGAAATGCTTGCGGTATTTCGTCTGCCGTTACGTTCTGAGTTCAAATTCCGCCGAGGTTGACTTTGCTTTTCATCCTTTCGGGGTCGATTAAATAGGTACCAGTTACGCACTGGGGTCAATATAATCGACTTAATCCGTTTGTCTCTCCTTGTTTGTCCTCTCTGTGTTTAGCCCCTTGTGAGTAGAAAAGAAATAGGTATTTCGTCTGCCGCTACATTCTGAGTTCAAATTCCGCCGAGGTCAGCTTTGCGTTCCAGCCTTTCGGGGTCGATAAATTAAGCACCAGTTGCGTACTAGAGTCGATCTAATCGACTGGCTCCCTCACCCAAAATCTCGGGTCTTGTGCCCAGAGTAGAAATATCTTTTTATTGTTTATTGAAGAACTTTTTTCACACTCATGTTTTTAGTGTGTTCTCTTCTTTTGTTCTTTTACATGTTTCACCCACTTGACTGGGGCTATGCTGGAGCACTGCCTTATTCTTTGTAATCTTATTGCTTATTCTAACGGTTTCTTTTGCCAAGACGCGGAGCGGATGTAAACACACCAACATCGATTGTCAAGCGATGGTGGCGGGACAAGCACAGTCACAAAAATACACACACAAATATATATATATATATATATACATTATTCGCCATGATAGATCGCTAGACACTAGACATTCTTATTTTCTCTCCTTGTTTCTTTCTGTGTTCCTTTCTGTGGAAGAGCGTAGGCTCGAAACGTTAAAGAGTTTTTCACTTCCCGAGCGTTATTATATATACATCTGTTTGTTTTCTACACCACCTGTCTTTCTTTGTGGGTTCCCATATATATATAATAATATTATATATATATATATATTATATATATATATAGGGAAAACTCACAAGAAAGACAGGTGGTGTAGACAAAAACAGATGTATTAATATATGCATGTATATATATATATATATATATATATATATTATATATATATATATATATATATATATATATTATATGTGTGTATAATACATATATGTGTATATTGGCAGGGCTGGCCTGCTAGGTAGCGGCCAGAATGCTAGAAATAGATCATAACGATCAAACTACAAGGAAATTCTCTAGAGGAAGAATTCAGCGAACACCAGAACCAAATTTGGCGGGCAGGACATATGAAAAATTAAATAAAAACAGACTTAATGCATACCTCGGTTCGGGCTTAACAAGAATTACTTGCATAATTCAAGTGTCCGTGACTTCAGCTTCAGTACATTCGGTCTCGAGATGCAACCGCAAGACTAACCCAGCTCTCTGTGTCAAGACAGACACGTGCTTAGTCTTACTGCAGGCCAGCCCTGCCAATATACACATATATTTGAATTTTCTCTGACTCCTCAGATTTTTTGAATGCTGGACTACTAGTTTTAAATTGATATTAAAATTAATATTAATTTATCTCCCTCAATTTTTAAATATTTAAATAAATACGTTCCCTAGTAGTAAGCTTTACCCGCAGTGAATTATTCACTGCAGCCCTTCGCTTCAGGAGTCTCTTAGCGCGCCGGAACCAAGACATTTGAAATTTTATTCCCGATGTAATCAGTAAGACTAAGCACGTGTCTGTCTTGACACAGAGAGCTGGGGTTAGTCTTGTAGTTGCATCTCGAGGACCGAATGTACTGAAGAAGTCACGGACACTTGAATTATGCAAGTAATTCTTTTGTTAAGACCGAAACCGAGGTATGCATTTAAGTCTGTTTTTTATTTAATTTTTCATATGTCCTGCCCGCCAAATTTGGTTCTGGTGTTCGCTGAATTCTTCCTCTAGAGAATTCCCTTGTAGTTTGATCGTTTATGATCTATTTCTAGCATTCTGGCCGGCTACCTAGCAGGCCAGCTCTGCCAATATACCAATATATTTGAATTTTCTCTGACTCCTCAGATTTTTTGAATGCTGGACTACTGGTTTTAAATTGATATTAAAATTAATATTAATTTATCTCCCTCAATTTTTAAATATTTATATATTAACATATAATATATATATATATATATTATATATATATAGAGATATATATATATATAAATATCTATATATATTATATATACATAATATATATATATATATATATATATATATATATATATATATATATATATATATAGATATATATATATATATATATATATATATACATGCATACATACACATGCGACGGCCTCTCTCAGTTTCTGTCTATTGCCATCCGTACCATTACAGAATCGATTCTAAATACTATATGCGTTAATATTGATTAACTCTTTAAGGCGACGGGTGGCAGAACAGTTAGCATGCCGCGCAAAATGTTTAGCGGTATTTCGTCCGTCATTACTTTCTGAACTCAAATTCCGCCGAAATTGCCGGCTTTTTGCTAAAATTTGAAGGCGATAAGATAACCTTGCAGTTGTTGTCTTATTATTATATTATATTATTATTATTATTATATTATTATTATTATTATTATTATTACTATTATTATTATTATTATTCCTATCAGGACTCACGCCATTA
>NC_043009.1:57645080-57670080 GCF_006345805.1 Octopus sinensis | reverse complement strand
CGGATAGAATAAGTGTCAGGCTTTAAAAAAATTAAAAGTAAAAAACTAAATAAGCAGAGGTACAGGCGTGGCTGTGTGATGAGAAGTTTGATAAGAAGGTGGACAACAATGGTTGCCCACCGAAGGACCCCGCAGCTGCGGGAGGTAGAGAAGATCCTTCGGTTAAAGCAGAGAAACTACACCCTCCCGTAGCAAAGGGGAGAAAAAAGAAGAAAAAGGGGACAGTGCTGGGGGTTAATACACTGCCAGCATTTTCCGAAGCCCCGTCAGTGGAAATTGTGCGACTGAGGGAGGAAGTTGTGGCTTCTGAGTTCCAATTCCACCGAGGTTGACTTTGCCTTTCATCGTTTCGGGGTCGATAAATTAAGTACCAGTTACGCACTGGGGTCGATGCAATCGACTTAATCCTTTTGTTTATCCTTGTTTGTCCCCTCTATATTTAGCCCCGTGTGGGCAATAAAGAAATAAGAAACGTTAGCACGCTGGACGAAATACTTAGCGATATTTTGTCTGACTTTGTGTTCTGGGTTCATATTCCGCCAAGGTCGACTTTGCCTTTCATCCTTTCAGGTCGATAAAATAAATACTAGGGGCGTACTGGGATCGGCCTAATCGACTGGCCCCCTCCCAAAATATTTCGGGTCTTCTCCCTAGAGTAGAAAAGATTATGTGACAGTTAACAAAGGCGTCGAGCTGGCAAAATCGCTAACACGCCGGGCGAAATGCGTAGCCTTATTTGGCCTGCCGTTACGTTCTGAGTTCAAATTCCACCGAGGTCCACTTTGCCTTTCATCCTTTCGGTGTCGATTAAATAAGTACCAGTTACGCACTGAGGTCGATATAATCGGCTTAATCCGTTTGTCTGACCTTGTTTGTCCCTTCTGTGTTTAGCCCCTTGTGGGTAGTAAAGAAATGGGTATTTCGTATGTCTTTACGTTCTGAGTTCAAATTATACCGAGGTCACATTTGCTTTTCATCCTTTCGGGATCGATAAATTAAGTACCAGTTACGCACTGGGGTCAATATAATCGACTTAATCCGTTTGTCTGTCCTTGTTTGTCCCCTGTATGTTTAGCCCCTTGTGGGCAGTAAAGAGATAAGAAACGTTAGCACGTCGGGCGAAATGCTTAGCGATGTTTCGTCTGACTTCATGTTCTGAGTTCAAATTCCGTTGAGGTCGACTTTGCATTTCATCCTTTTGGGGGTCGATATATTAAGTACCAGTTGCGTACTGGAGTCGATCTAATAGACTACCCGCCCTCCTCTCCAAAATTACGGACCTTGTGCCTAGAGCAGGAAAGAATTTAGCTAGGGTTAAGCAACAATGCCGCAATGCAGGCACCAACCATACCAACGCCACCACCACTACGAACACCATCAACATCAACACCATCAGCACCATTAATATTATCGTAATGTCAGCCTCCAGCTACCGTCACAACATATACTCTTTACTCTCTTTTACTTGTTTCAGTCATTTGACTGCGGCCATGCTGGAGCACCGCCTTTAGTCGAGCAAATCGACCCCGGGACTTATTCTTTTGTAAGCCCAGTACTTATTCTATCGGTCTCTTTTGCCGAACCGCTAGGTGACGGGGACGTAAACACACCAGCATCGGTTGTCAAGCAATGCTAAGGGGATAAACACAGACACACAAACATATACACACACACCTACATATATACATATATATACATACATATATACGACAGGCTTCTTTCAGTTTCCGTCTATCAAATCCACTCACAAGGCTTTGGTCGGCCCGAGGCTATAGTAGAAGACACTTGCCCAAGGTGCCACACAGTGGGACTGAACCCGGAACCATGTGGTTGGTAAACAAGCTACTTACCACACAGCCACTACTGCGCCTATGTATGTAGTTTTTGTATAAATACAAACGCACACATTATACACATGCATGCTTGCTCACACTAGACGTACATGCATATACGTGAATACATAACATGTGTGTGTGTGTGAGCGAATGTGTGTGTAAGTATATATGTGTGTATATGTATGTGATTTACTTCTTTTTTCTTAGCCACCTTCATGAATTTTTGTCCTCGGGAAACGAAAACCACAATGCCCCACCTCCTCTCTGTTTTTCTGTATACTTCTCTCACATTCTCTCCGTCTCTCTCTCTCTCTCTTTCTCTGTCTCACTCCATTTCTCTCTCTTTTTCTCTCTCTTTTTCTCTCTCTTTGACTCTCTTTCTCTCTCTTTCTCTCGTGAGCGTGCGTTCGAGCATATGTATGTCTGTATGAAGCTATCTGTATCTCTGTGTGTGTATATATATATATATATATATACAACACACACACATATACGCACGCATACACACACATACACACACAGATACATACATACACACACATACACAAATACACACACATATGCACGCATACACACACACACACACACACACACACACACACACACATATATATATATATATATATATATAACTACATATATACGTATATACGTATATTTGTATGCTTGGAATCTATTAGTGGAGACGATGGTAAATATAAGTTTTTGGGCCGTAAATATTATCGACAAAATAATAATATTGATTGCACTATAATAAAATTGTCAATTAAAGTACACTAATTAAAACTCAAAAGGACAACCTTTGATTTCCTTTTTATGATGCCAAAATGTCGATTTTTTTTACTGTCTGTGTTATTAAATTAATTGTCCATTGTATTACTGGTAGTTTATTACGAGTGGATGCTCGAATTATGATATTATGTAAAGTAAATTACAGTTGCGTTGCTTCAACGCAGAACATAGAAAGGAGAACTGATGTAATGGTTTCTGATATTGGTTCGAGTCCAGAAAATTTAAGGGATGTGGTAAGATGATGACATTGGCCCCTGTATTGGATTGGTACGGTAATTTATTGACCTTGAGAGGGTGAAAATCAAAGCTGACCCTAGCTGGATTTGAACTCAGAATGTAAAGAGCTGAAACGAATACTGCAAATCATTTAAGGGATGTGGTAAGATGATGCCATCGGCCTCTGTATTGGATTGGTACGGTAATTTATTGACCTTGAGAGGGTGAAAATCAAAGCTGACCCTAGCTGGATTTGAACTCAGAATATAAAGAGCTGAAACGAATACTGCAAATCATTTAAGGGATGTGATAAGATGATGCCATCGGCCTCTGTATTGGATTGGTACGGTAATTTATTGACCTTGAGAGGGTGAAAATCAAAGCTGACCCTAGCTGGATTTGAACTCAGAATGTAAAGCTGCTGAAACGAATACTGCAAATCATTTTGCTCGGTGTGGGTCGAGGGTATTGAAGACGCTCCTTTCTTCTGCGTTTTGAAAGAGACGAGTTTATCATATTCCATCAGGTGATGCTTTCGCGGTCCCTGTGCATGGAATCAGTCGTCGGTTCAAGCTCGTATCCGAGAATTGGGTTCGTCAGTCTTCATCCAGTCTCCTCGGCAGTTGTTTGTGCTGAATGTGGTGAAAGAGTGGTGGGCAGAATTCGCACGGGATAGTCGGTGCGGGTCGAGAATGTTGAAGACGCTCCTTTCTTCTGCGTTTTACTTCTTCACTCTGTTGTCTGTTCTACTCGAAGGAGCTGGCTTGATTGCGGATAGTAGTCCTCCAGGCCATCCTATCCATGGCAATCTATTCCCATGAGGATGGTTGGATGTTAGTTTGAGCCACGATCCTTTTGAGCTGATCTTTAAAACGGAAATTCGAGACTCCGCTGGCTCTTGTTCCGATTGCAAGTTCTACGTAAAGCATGATCCTCGAGAGACGAGAGGGCTATCTGTTTGACAAATATCGTCTTGGTTGCAAGACAATGATGATGGTTGAAGGGTTTGGCGAACTGTGAAGGGTAGTGCCAGCTGCATAATATTCACAGTTGTTGGACATGACGGGAAATCATTAATGTTTAAGGAAAAGAAGGAACAAAAACGAACCCTGAAGCACTCCCAAGTAAAAAGAATAAGAGACAGAAAGTGTTCCTTCAGCACACGAGGAGATGTTGCAGTCAGGTAAGAATCTACCAATCCTAGATTTGAGAAACAGGTGGAGCCCATTTACAGGTGGTGTTAATGGGAGATTTACATGCTACGGATGGTCGAAAGTTTTTCATCAAATATTTCCAGAACGAGAGCCACTGGGGCGTGACATGTTGCCAGTACTTGAATATTTATAGTGGGCTCCTATATTTTCTACTCTAGGCACAAGGCCCGAAATTTTGGGGGAGGGAGCCAGTCGATTAGATCGATCCCAATACGAAACTAGTACTTAATTTATCGACTCCGAAAGGATGAAAAGCAATGTTGACCACGGCGGAATTTGAACTCAGAACATAAAGACAGACGAAATACCTATTTCTTTACTACTCACAAGGGGCTAAACATAGAGGGGACAAACAAGGACAGACATACGGATTAAGTCGATTACATCAACCCCAGTGCGTAACTGGTACTTAATTTATCGACCCCGAAAGGATGAGAGGCAAAGTCGACCTCGGCGGAATTTGAACTCAGAACGAAATACCGCAAAGCATTTCGCCCGGCGTGCTAACGTTTTTACCAGCTCAGCGCCTTACTATTGTTGATAATATTAACTGCAATAGGTATCAGAATCTACGATAGTCATCAATACTAACTACTAAAGCTACTAATAGCTAACACTATAAACCATCAATATCAATTACAATAATCATTAGTATAGCCACCATTAAAACTAAAGAACTAAAGCCATAAATTCGAATTTTAGCCGCCAATACTAACCAATAAAACCATCAATACTAACTAGCTAACAATTCTATCTTCTATCACCATCAGTCATAATATTGGCTTCAAACGATTCTGCCATCTCGCCGCCTTGTCTCATATTCATATTAATTACTATTGTCATCTGAGTTCAAATGCAACATGAGGTTGACTTTGCCTTTCATCCTTTCGGGGTCGATAAAGTAAGTACCAGTTAAGCACCGGGGTCGATAAACTAAGTACCATTTGAGCAGAGGGTGGGGAGTCGATGTAATCTATTTAATCCCTCACTCGAAATTGCTAGTCTTGTACCAAAATTTGAAACCAATATAAATTTAGTTCTATATTTAAGAGATGAGGGATTACGTACATTATTTACATTATTTACATTCGACGGATATTTGTCCTCATCTTGTTTGCTGTTAACACAACGTTTCGGCTGATATACCCTCCAGCCTTCTTCGGGTGTTTTGGGCATATGGCGTAGTGGTTAAGAGCGCGGGCTACTAACCCCAAGATTCCGAGTTCGATTCCAAACAGTGACCTGAACAAAAACAATAATAATAATAATAATAATAATAATAATAATAATAATAATAATAATAACATCGAAGAATACCTTTAGGAATGAACCCAGGTTCGAAATTTCCCCCAAGACACCTGAAGAAAGCTGGAGGGTATATCAGCCGAAACGTTGTGTTAACAACAAACAAGATGAGGACAAATATCCGTCGAATGTAAATAATGTACAATATAAATTTACTCTAATGTTCAATAGCTACTGTAGCGAGCAATACTATGAATACTTACATTAACCCCAGTATTCAACAGGTACTTATTTTATCGACCTTGAAAAGGATGAAAGACAAAGTCGACCTTAGCGACACTTGAACTTAGAAGGCAAAGACGGACGAAATGCCGTTAAGCATATACCTCGGTATGCTACCGATCCTGACAGCTCGCCTCCTTTATGTTGCACTAATTATTAACACATGTAACCGCCCCACCCCGAAAGCGAAACTCTTCCTTTCAGCTTTTCACACACATACAACACAACAGAACCTGTACGAGCCCTTTTTTGTGTCGGAACTCAAACGTGTAAAAATCGCAATCAAACCTCCCTGAAATCACAAACTCACTTCTTAAAGAGATCACATTGAATAAATATGGTTTTGGATTCCTTCTACTAACGAAAAAGACGTGGTGGTCATTTCTGGTATACTTTTGATCATAAGTCTCTTCATTCAAAGAGAAGGAATCGTAAAAGCGTGTTGAAAAAATGTTTAAATATTTATGGAAAAGATTGAAATAAATTGCAAAATGTTTAAGACCAAGTCAACCGCCATTTCTTTCTTAAATATTTATTAGACCGAAATAAATTGAAATAACATTAAAATATTTATGTAAAAGATTATCGTCATCGTCGTCAGTGGTGGTGGTGGTGGTGGTGGTGGTGGTGGATGTTGTCTGCCCAGATGGTTCATTTGAAATTCAAGTATTGTCTGAAAGAAAAAAAAACTGTAAGATACTAAAATATGAAGGCGAAAACAGAAATTTTATGCCTCAATAGTAGGAAGAAAAAATTTCTTCCTACATTCACCGTTAATGAAGGTAAACCCCTGTGAGTCATTGGCCATGAGCCACCTACTAAAACCTGTAACTTGAAAGGTCACTGTGAAGTAAATTACCAAAACTTATCGTATGATTTTCTACCTAAATCAAACCTCAGGGTACACAAGTTGTCTTTGCTCAAATCATCATTAAATCGCCATTAGATACCGTTGACAACGTTCCGCAAAAGAAACTGACATAATGAATGGAGTAAGTTTTATGTCATGAAATATCACTCTTGCTAAACGCATTTATTCTAAAAACGAGTTTGATAAGAAGAATATGGCTGAAGTTGTTACAATATTATATCTAAAAAGCACAAAACTTCGGCGACTAATAACACAAACAGCAGTTTCACGTCACACTATAAAGAAGCGTATCTCTTCCCTGAGGTTGGTTGCAAGCAAGAAGGCAAAATGTTTTAAAGAAATACTTTGTAGTGGTTTTAGCCCCTGGTGAATCTCCAGGCATACAAGATAACCCGTGACTGACAAATTTTGTTCGTAATGTTTCCTTTGATGTAACTGTGAGCAGAAGAGATGTTGGAGCTGGTGATATTAAAAGAAGCAACTCGTAATGTTCGCATTATAAATACACTCAACCGAGCCTTAACAAATGCTGATATTCCATTGAATAAAACTCGTTACTGTTGCAACAAATGCAAAACCTGCGATGGTAGAAGGAAATGCAAGTTTAATTGCATTTATGAACATTTTTTCCACAATTTTTCCTAGTTCTTTGCATTATGCGTCGTGAATAAATGACAGCCAAATACTTCAAGTATAATTTGCTATGAAATCTTCTCTATCCGGTTGTATGATGCAAGTTAAATATTTTTGCACAATACACTCTGAAGAATGAAATCTGTTTAGTGTATAATTAGTTGATTATGAAATCTTCCCTTGATTTTGTCAATTTCATAAGCTTAAATGAGAAAGCCCGCCTTCTCATTTATGAGCTGTTATTGAACGACTGAAGCTTAAAGATAAACCATGTGATATCTCCTTCTACGTCAATGTAAGATGATTGTCAAACAGAAATTCCTTAAGTATGTTCGTGGATTCTTTTGAGTATATTATTAGCCCATTATTATTTTTCTGAAAGAAAAGATCCTATCTTAAACTGGAAAATGCTAAATGAATACATGGACTGATGTTCCTTGCTGATATAATAAATCATCTACAAACTCTCAACTTCATTATTCGAGGGAAGTCTATGATTGTTTATGATCTTACACAGATAATTTTCAGCTTCCAGAATATAATAGGAATTTTTCAATGAGACATATTGTCAACAAACCTCATTCACTTTCCCAATCAGGAGAGAAGCATACGCATTCTCCGATGGTGAAATTGAAAGGTCACAAACTGGAATAACATAAGGGTGAAATACAAAGACTACTTGGAAATTTCCAAACCAGATTTAATAATTTGCAAGACTGATACGTCTACTTTAAGTCTCTTGTAAATGTTTTCATGATTGATACAGTCAAACGTGGTTGTCGAGTTCATGAACCTTTGGTTACAGAACCACCTGCTATGGACATGGAGCAAATGAATTTACAGGAGAGCCTGGGCTTAAAATCGAACCACAATTCCCTGTCTGCCAATCAATTCTGGAAAAGAAAATCCAGAGAAAAGAATATCCTAAACTCTAGAACATAATGTATGACTTGTCACAATTTTTAGTGCAATATATTGCTGTGAATCAGTGAAGTGTAAAATTTACAAATAAACATCTGCTACAATAATCTTGCAGAAAGTTGACAACATAACGGTTGGAAGTTCTTCAATTCTAAATCAAAATGAAGTTTCCACATAATTCTACTTGGAGTAATTAGCATTTGCATTAGCTTGATAATTGTATCGCTGTCTGGTTGTCATAAGAAATATTATGATAAGACTGTAATTTTGCAAGGTGGTACGTATTTAGAATACCTTCAGTTTCCTTACATTTGTATTTGTTTTGTTGTTTTGCTTATTTTCCGCCATGTTTCGTCCAGATATTTACGAAGAAATAAATATCTTTAAAAATGTTCTTTCCTTGTCACCGCTTTTATTTTTATTTTAGGTAGGCTAATTTTATGTTACTGAAATGCAAATTCGCATATTAGATGTTCCTGTAGTCCATTACCATACTAAACACGCTCAAAATAGTTAAAATAATCAGCAGTCAAAATTTTGAAAACACTTAGTATATAAATATATTTCGTGTTTACTGAATCTAATACAAACTATAAGCTTTAAAAAAATACCTACATGAATAAACATTATTACAAACGAATATATTTTAATATTTATATAACTTTTCATGTAAACTATATTTGCAATAATAAAATTGTGTATGAAATTTCTTTATGTGTTGCGGCCCCCGTTCATCCGAAATTTATAGCATCTGTGCTAATATTGAGCAATTTAGCCTTCTGTGTAGTATAGTCGCCAGTGATAACTGCTTCAGTCAAAAGACTAACTGTAGGCAAGAATACCAATTATCATAGCCAGCAATAGTAGTCATTATCGTTGCTATTATAGCCAATAATACTAATTATCTAATTATTAGAGGCTCCTACACTAAGTATATGTAGGCAGCAATATTATCTAGTTTCCCTTCTCTCAACTATATACGAGAGGAAGTCAAAAATTATCCGTACTTTCGCTATAACAGATCTTTATTATTGTCTCACTGATTTTTGCGCATGCGAACTTATAGTTGGTACTACCGTGGTCCCGAGATCGAAGTTTGAGCCTGATCGCGCCATTTTTCGTTCTGGCTTTACAGTGTAAGCATGGCCGCTCCACTAGCAATGTTCACCAAAGAAGAACAAAGAGCAGTGATCCGATTTCTGTGGTCGGAAATTGTGTCAGGTGCTGAAATTCATCGGAGGCTTTTGGCACAATAGGGGCACAGTGCACTACCGCATAGAAGTGCGTGTGAGTGGATCGAGAAGTTTAAAAGTGGCCGGAAAAAGCGTGACGTACGAAGAGGATGCAGGGCGCCCGTCAATCTCCACCACAGACGAGAAGATTCAGTAAGCTCGAGATATGGTAATGGTGAACCGGTTCACCATTACAATCTCTCGGGTCACTTCTCTTTGTTCTTCTTTGGTGCAGATCGCTTAGTGGGGCGGCCATACTTACACTGTAAAGCCAAAAAGAAATATGGCGCTACCAGGTTCAAACTTCGATCACGTGACCACAATAGTACCAGCTATTAGCACGCATGCGCAGAAGGCAGTGTGACAATAATAAAAATACGTTATTGCGGAAGTGTTGATAATTTTTGATTTCCCCTCATAATATCTACTATAGCGCCCGAGACCCGAAAAAGGATTTTGAATATGGCCGCATGACATGTTAAAAATAGATGCCTATTTCTGTAATTTTTTATGGTGTCTTGAAGGATATGAGTTTAGATGCGTCTATAATGATTTTGTTGGATGCATGTACTTCAGAGTTAATTGTGTTGGTCTTCGAGTTGTTAAATTCCGGTATTCATGATTGGTTTTCTTGGTGGGTCTCGTTCTACTGTATCGTTTGAAGTTAGTAAAAATAGTTTCGTTTACTGCGTGGTTGTGAGGGTAATGTTAGTGTGTTTCTAGGAATGGTTTGCAAAATGATCGTTGTTCTTTAGCTTCGTGCGTGGAGTAGATGGCAGTAGTTGGAGAAGTGTGGTTGCAAACGACTTGAGAAGATGTGCAGGTGTTGGTTGAAGCTGTTCTGATGTAAAGAGAGTCCAGTCTTAATAATGCTTTGAAATCACTTTTGATATCTGCATTACTTGAAAATGTGGAGGCGTGTAGCGCATTGTAAATTTCCCTAATAATAGAATTTATATGAACGTTAAAATATAATTGAGGTATGTATCCACGTGGACAATGGACGATTGCGGTATATACATATATATATATATATATATATACCAATTAAGGACTGAACACGAAAAGTGGACAGTCAACATGCTAGATATAGACGTCAAATCGCCATTCACCACAAAAGATTATGTTCTCAGATCAAACTCAGCACAAAACCATAGCAATAAACAAGTGAAAAATATACGAAATAATAATTACCCATGTACTAATTAGTTTCGGCTGTTATTTTCCGCAAGGAAAACTGCAGCTATCATCAGCATGGTCCGTTATAATGCAATTTGCTGGACTAGATGCAAACACGATACCGAAATTCGCGTGCATGGAGTTCAGCCTATTACATTGAATATATCTTTCAAATGCCTTTACTTTGGCGCGTTGAGGCCCGAGAAAACTAGCCTGCAGCTAATAATTAGCAGCAGTCATTTATCGGTTAGAGAACATATTTATTTATATAAAATTAATTAAGGGTAGAAATTGATATTTATCAATAAGACCAGTGGTCTAGCATATTAAAAAAGAATCCGAAGATTAAAATATTTATATAATACCAATTAAGGACTGAAACGAAAAGTTGGACAGTCAACATGCTAGATATAGACGTCAATCGCCATTTCACCACAAAAGATTATGTTCTCAGATCAAACTCAGCACAAAACCATAGCAATAAACAAGTGAAAAATATACGAAATAATAATTACCCATGTACTAATTGTTTTCGGCTGTTATTTTCCGCAAGGAAAACTGCAGCCATCATCAGCATGGTCCTTATAAATGCAATTTGCTGGACTAGATGCAACCGATACCGAAATATCGCGTGCATGGAGTTCAGCCTATTACATTTGAATATATCTTTCAAATGCCTTTACTTTGGCGCGTTGAGGCCCGAGAAAACTAGCCTGCGGCTAATAATTAGCAGCAGTCAATTTATCGGTTGAGAACATTTTATTTATATAAAATTAATTAAGGGTAAAATTGATATTTATCAATTAAGACCAGTGGTCTAGCATATTAAAAAAGAATCCGAAGATTAAAATATTTATATATACCAATAACGGACCATGCTGATGATGGCTGCAGTTTTCCTTGCGGAAAATAACAGCCGAAACTAATTAGTACATGGATAATTATTTTATTTCGTATATTTTTCACTTGTTTATTGCTATGGTTTTGTGCTGAGTTTGATCTGAGAACATAATCTTTTGTGGTGAATGGCGATTTGACGTCTATATCTAGCATGTTGACTGTCCACTTTTCGTGTTCAGTCCTTAATTGGTATATATAAATATTTTAATCTTCGTATTATTTTTTAATATGCTAGACCACTGGTCTTAATTGATAAATATCAATTTCTACCCTTAATTAATTTTATATAAATAAATATGTTCTCTAACCGATAATTGACTGCTGCTAATTATTAGCTGCAGGCTAGTTTTCTCGGCCTCAACGCGCCAAAGTAGGCATTTGAAAGATATACCAAATGTAATAGGCTGAACTCCATGCACGCGATATTTCGGTATCGTGTTTGCATCTAGTCCAGCAAATTGCATTTATAACGGACCATGCTGATGATGGCTGCAGTTTTCCTTGCGGAAAATACAGCCGCAACTAATTAGTACATGGGTAATTATTTTATTTCGTATATTTTTCACTTGTTTATGCTATGGTTTTGTGCTGAGTTGATCTGAGAACATAATCTTTTGTGGTGAATGGCGATTTGACGTCTATATCTAGCATGTTGACTGTCCACTTTTCGTGTTCAGTCCTTAATTGGTATATATAAATATTTTAATCTTCGGATTCTTTTTTAATATGCTAGACCACTGGTCTTAATTGATAAATATCAATTTCTACCCTTAATAATTTTATATAATAAATATGTTCTCTAACCGATAAATTGACTGCTGCTAATTATTAGCTGCAGGCTAGTTTTCTCGGGCCTCAACGCGCCAAAGTAAAGGCATTGAAAGATATATTCAAATGTAATAGGCTGAACTCCATGCACGCGATATTTCGGTATCGTGTTTGCATCTAGTCCAGCAAATTGCATTTATAACGGACCATGCTGATGATGGCTGCAGTTTTCCTTGCGGAAAATACAGCCGAAACTATTAGTACATGGGTAATTATTTTATTTCGTATATTTTTCACTTGTTTATTGCTATGGTTTTGTGCTGAGTTTGATCTGAGAACATAATCTTTTGTGGTGAATGGCGATTTGACGTCTATATCTATAGCATGTTGACTGTCCACTTTTCGTGTTCAGTCCTTAATTGGTATATATAAATATTTTAATCTTCGGATTCTTTTTTAATATGCTAGACCACTGGTCTTAATTGATAATATCAATTCTACCCTTAATTAATTTTATATAAATAAATATGTTCTCTAACCGATAAATTGACTGCTGCTAATTATTAGCTGCAGGCTAGTTTTCTCGGCCTCAACGCGCCAAAGTAAAGGCATTGAAAGATATATTCAAAATAGTAATAGGCTGAACTCCATGCACGCGATATTTCGGTATCGTGTTTGCATCTAGTCCAGAAAATTGCATTTATAACGGACCATGCTGATGATGGCTGCAGTTTTCCTTGCGGAAAATAACAGCCGAAACTAATTAGTACATGGGTAATTATTTTATTTCGTATATTTTTCACTGTTTTTGCTATGGTTTTGTGCTGAGTTTGATCTGAGAACATAATCTTTTGTGGTGAATGGCGATTTGACGTCTATATCTAGCATGTTGACTGTCCACTTTTCTTGTTCAGTCCTTAATTGGTATATATAATATTTTAATCTTCGGATTCTTTTTTAATATGCTAGACCACTGGTCTTAATTGATAAATATCAATTTCTACCCTTAATTAATTTTATATAAATAATATGTTCTCTAACCGATAATTGACTGCTGCTAATTATTAGCTGCAGGCTAGTTTTCTCGGGCCTCAACGCGCCAAAGTAAAGGCATTGAAAGATATATTCAAATGTAATAGGCTGAACTCCATGCACGCGATATTTCGGTATCGTGTTTGCATCTACTCCAGCAAATTGCATTTATAACGGACCATGCTGATGATGGCTGCAGTTTTCCTGCGGAAAATAACAGCCGAAACTAATTAGTACATGGGTAATTATTTTATTTCGTATATATTTTCACTTGTTTATTGCTATGGTTTTGTGCTGAGTTTGATCTGAGAACATAATCTTTTGTGGTGAATGGCGATTTGACGTCTATATCTAGCATGTTGACTGTCCACTTTTCGGTGTTCAGTCCTTAATTGGTATATATATATATATATATATATTATATATATATATATATATATATGTATATACCGCAATCGTCCATTGTCCACGTGGATACACACCTCAATTATATTTTAACGTACATATAAATTCTATTATTAGGGAAATTTACAATGCGCTACACGCCTCCACATTTTCAAGTAATGCAGATATCAAAAGTGATTTCAAAGCATTATTAAAACTGGACTCTCTTTACATCAGAACAGCTTCAACCAACACCTGCACATCTTCTCAAGTCGTTTGCAACCACACTTCTCCAACTACTGCCATCTACTCCACGCACGAAGCTAAAGAACAACGATCATTTTGCAAACCATTCCTAGAACCACTTAACAATTACCCTCACAACCACGCAGTAAACGAAACTATTTTTACTAACTTCAAACGATACAGTAGAACGAGACCCACCAAGAAAACCAATCATGAATACCGGAATTTAACAACTCGAAGACCAACACAATTAACTCTGAAGTACATGCATCCAACAAAATCATTATAGACGCATCTAAACTCATATCCTTCAAGACACCATAAAAAATTACAGAAATAGCCAACCTCATAAAAACGGAGCGCAAACTTCAAACACAAGTCACCAAAATCCACAGAAACGAAATAAAAACCAAGCCTGGAGCAAATAAACAAGGCCATAACAATATAAAATATAAACCATAAAATCAGAAAAATAGTCAACATTTGTATCCTAGAGAAACCACAAAGCTAACAGTAAAATTCTATGTAGAGAAAGAGCATCAGCAACAATAACAATGGTAATATATCGCTCCTCATGTCACCACAATAACCGTAAATAAAATAGCTATACTGTGAAACGAAGCAAATGGCCATAACATACATCCCCATACATACGTACATATATATATATATACATACATACGTACATATATATATATATATATATATAAAGAGAGAGAGAGAGAGAGAAGCATATATACATATTTATGCATATGTAAATAGACATGTATATATATTTCTCTATATCTATCAATCTATCTCGCTATCAAGATAGATAGATAGATAGATAGATAGATAGATAGATAGACAGACAGGCAGACAGACAGACAGACAGACAGACTGACAGATAGATGGATAGATACATACATATCACAGTATTGACCAGACAATGGGATGTTGTTATACACCGCTGCTCACAATGTTCTTCGCACTGTGTTTTAGCTTCCGACCAAAGACCCCCCAACCTCAAACACCCCGGCCTCCGCCGCTGATTGGCGCGAGCAGGCCAACGTTGGCCCCTGATCGGAAGGCTATACCGTCCGTCGCAGTGTGTAACCCATTTACGACTGAGTGGGCTGGAGAAAACGTGAAACGAAGTGTTTCCTCAAGAGCACAGGGAACACAACTCACCGCCCGGTCCGGGACTCAAAGCCACAATCATGTGTACAACCGCTAGGCAACACACCTTCATACCCACATACATCGTCCCCAGTGCGTAACTGGTACTTAATTTATTTACCCCGAAACGATGAAAGACAAAGTCGACCTCGGCTAAGCATACCGTCCAACATGCTAACAATTCTGCCAGCTCGCTGCCTAAGTAACAGTAATGATAATCTTTTCTCCTGGAGACACAAGGCCTGAAATTTTGTGTGGAGTGAGGTAGTTGATTATATCGACACTAATGTTTCACTGGTACTTAATTAATCGACCCTGAAAGGATGAAAGGCAAAGTCAACCTCGGCGCAATTTGAACTCAGAACGTAGCGGCGGGCAAAATACAGCTATGCATTTCGTCCAGCGTGCTAACGCTTTTGCCAGCTTGCCACCTTACTAATACTAACAATAATCTTTTCTCCTGGAGACACAAGACCTGAAATTTGTGGGGTGGAAACTAGTCGATTATATCGACCCCAATGTTTCACTGGTACTTAATTTATCGACCACGAAAGGATGAAAGGCAAAGTCTACCACTTTTGAATTTGAACCCAGAACGTAGCAACGGGTGAAATACCGCTAAGCTTTTCGTCCATTATGCTAACGATTCTGCCAGCTCGCCAGCAACCAATACTATGATCGACTGTAATATTAATTACTTTAACTACTATACAAACTATTACATCTATTATACTACTACGTTTCAAAATTAGGCACAACTGCAGCACTGTTAAAGGAGCCGGTAAGTCGAATACAGCGATCCCATTGCTCACGTGGTAATTATTTTATCCACCCCGAAAGAATAGAAGATAAAGTCGACCTCAGCGTTATTTCAACTCAGAACGTGAAGACGGGCGAAATGATGCTCAGCATTTTGCCAGGCTTGCTAAAGATTGTTCTAGTTCGCCATCTTAATACTAATATAGCTACCAAACACACCCTTCATAGACACAAATTATAACTATTCAAACCAGCAACACTAACATCTACAGATATGAAGTCTAACTCATATATATATAGGTGCAGCGTGGCGGTAGTAAGAAGCTTGCTTTCCAGCCACATGGTTCTGAGTTCAGTCCCACTGCGTGGCACCTTGGGCAAGTGTCTTCTACTATAGCCTCGGGGCCAACCAAAGACTTGAGAGTGGATTTGGTCGACGAAAACTGAAAGAAGCTCGTCGTATATGTATGCATATATGTATTTGTGTGCTCGTGTTTGTCCACTAATATCTCTCGACAATCGATGTCGGTGTGTTTAAGTCTCCTTAACTTAGCGGTTCGGCAAAAGATACCGATAGAATAAGTACTAGGCTTACAAATG
Organism: Octopus sinensis; assembly: GCF_006345805.1. Taxonomy (NCBI): domain Eukaryota; kingdom Metazoa; phylum Mollusca; class Cephalopoda; order Octopoda; family Octopodidae; genus Octopus; species Octopus sinensis. The sequence continues at coordinate 57,653,813 of NC_043009.1, read as the reverse complement.
ATAAGTTCTGGGGCGATTTGTTCGACTAAAAGGCGGGCGGTACTCCAGCATGGCTGCAGTCAAATGACTGAAGCAAATAAAAGAATATATATATATATATATGATAGATTGCCAGCCACTACACATTCTTTATTTTCTCTCCTTGTTTCTTCCTGTGTTCCTTTCCGTGGAAGAGCGTAGGCTCGAAACGTTAAATACTTTTCTACTTTCCGTACATTATACTAATACATCTGTTTGTTGTCTACACCACTTGTCTTCGTCTTTTGTTTTGTGAATTCTCCCTATATATATATATATATATATATATATATATATAAAATATTATTTGAGACAAAACACTATTTTGCAAAACAAACAAGGAAAGACTTAATCAATACATAAAATTTAATAAATAGTCAAAAAACCGCCACTACAATCGTTTCTTGTCTTGATCGACAATCTTCAGGTGGACTTCCAATAATTCAGTTACAAAATATATATATATATATGTGTGTGTGTGTGTGTGTGTGTGTGTATATATACATACATACATACATACATACATACAAACATATGCCAGTACTGTCAGCTACAGTGACAGCTGCAAACCACATCACTCACAATTAATAACTGTGCTATCCACGAACGCTAAGCATTTTAATCGTGGTTTCAAGTTTTGGCGAAAGGCCAGCGATTTCGGGGAGGAGATTAAGTCGATTAGGTCGACCCCATTGCCTAACTCATTTTATCGACCCCGAAAGGAAGAAAGAGCAGAGTCGACCTCAGAACGTAAAGACGGACGAAATACCATTAGCATTTTGCCTGGCGTGCTAAAAAGTTTGCCAGGTCGCCGCCTTTTCTAAGCACTTTAATCGTAATTAGTCACTAATCATGTCTCTAGTACGAAATACCTCTAGTCACTGTTAGAACTACTAACGATACAAACTAATATAGACACAATTAGTGATCACTATAAACGCAAATACTAAATGATATCCCGATCAATACAGACTTCTGAAAGCTAAGAACAATAGACACGAATATTAAGTACTAAAGCGGTTAAATTATTTACCCTATTAATACTAACTGCTATAGACGCCGCGAATTAGCAAGAGATGAGCTATATGATCGCTCAAGTTGCTAGAAATAGCAGCTAAATCATCCCTCGCAGGATATTCGGATAATGTGGATTCTTTGACCCTGCACATAAAAATAGCCGTTTAGAATTCCGATTGAGGTCTTTTGTGTCGCAGTTAATCTGGTGCTGAAGAGCAAGAACAACGGCAAACATTAATGGTTTCTGATTTTGGGACAAGGCCTGCAATTTTGAATCGATATCTTCGGTGTTAGTACATGATAGGTAATTAAATTTTATTGACGCCGAAAGGATGAAGGCAAATTGAGGATACAATGTGCCGGAAGAAATACTGCTTTGCCTTTTCTCGACGCCCTAACAATTCGGCCAACTCACCGCCTTTATTAATAGTAATTACAAGGAGCACTAATGCTAACTATTATATATATATAAAACAGAACTAATTTCTGTAATCAACGATACTCTCTATAACCGTCATCACTATTGATTTCAAATTTTGGCACAAGGCCAGCAATTTCAGGAGAGGGAGTAAATCTATTACATCGACTCCAGTGCTCAACTGGAACTTTTCTTATCAACACGGAAAGGATGAAAGACAAAGTCGACCTCGGCAGAATTTGAACTCAGAACGTAAAGACGGACGAAACGACGCTAAGTAGTTCGTCCGTCGCGCAAACGATTCTGCAAGCACGCCGGCTTTATTAATACTAATTACAATAAACGCTAGTACTGACTATTCTAAAAAGCAGAACTAATTTCTGTATTCAACGATGTTCTCTATTACGATCATCTATATTTGTACTACTAACATGTCGGCATAAGGGAAGAATCATTATCGCACCGGACAAAATGCTTTGTGGCTTTTATTCCGGCTTTACGTTCTGAGTTCAAATACCTCCGGGTTCGACTTTGCCTTGCATCATTTCGGGCTTGGTAAAATAATGTACCAATTGAACACTCGCATCAAAGTATTCGACTGAGGCCCTTCTCCGAAATTGCTGGCCTTGTACCAAAATTTGAAACCAATATCACGACTAACTAAGCGGAAAGCTGGTAGGGTCGTTAGCTTATTGATGTTTCATCCGTTCTGAGTTCAAATTCCATCGAGGTTGACTTTGCCTTTCACCCTTTCGAGGTCGATAAATTAAGTACCAGTTACGCACTGGGGTCGATGTAATCGACTTAATCCATTTCTCTGTCCTTGTTTGTTCTCTCTGTGTTCAGACCCTTGTGGGCAACAAAGAAATATGTATTTCACCCGCTGTGTTCACGTTCTGCGTTGAAATTCCGCCGAGGTCGACTTTGTCTTTCGTCGTTTCAGGGTCGATAAACAAGTAACAGTCAAGCCCCGGGATCGATGTAATCGACTTACGCCCTCCTATGAAAATGCTGGCCTTGTGTCAAAATTTAAAACTAATATCAATTAACAATAACCAATGATACTAACTCCTGCAGCCATCAACACTTCCTGCTACAGCCACTAATACTAACATTTATAACCGTTAATATTGACTATACTAATAGCTATAGTCTCAAAGACAACTATGATATTTAGTATTTATGGCTATTGTAGTAAGTATTGTTGGTTATTGTAGTAAACATTGGTAACTGTAATCGATTTTGTCGACATTAATATATTAGTGAAACTAATATTTTTGATGGTTAATATTGTTACTATTCTAAGGCGGCGAGCTGATAGAATCGTTAATTCGACTAACATGATACTTAATGGTATTTCTTTCGGTTTTACGCTCTGAATTCTAATTCCGCCGAGGTCGACTTTACCTTTCGGACTTTTGGCCTTTCGGAATCGATAATATAACTACAAATCGAGGACTGGTGTTGATGTTACGACCAGCTTCCTCCTTCAAATTTTCCAGAGTTTGTGTCCATAGTTGAAAAAAAAAATTACACCATACAATAAACGATCTTATTACTTTAATAGTATCAGCCGTATGCATATTGTATGAGTGACATAAAGCTTGCAATATTTAGTCACATCAATGCAGCGAGCTAGTAGTAACGTTACCACGCCGGGCGAAATGCTTAGCGGTATTTCGTCTGCCGTTACGTTCTGAGTTCAAATTCTGCCGAGGTCGACTTTGCTTTTCATCCTTTCGGGGTCGATTAAATAAGTACCAGTTGCGTACTGGGGTCGATGTAATCGACTTAATCCGTTTGTCTGTCCTTGTTTGTCCTCTCTGTGTTTAGCCCCTTGTGGGTAGTAAAGAAATAAGAAACGTTAGCGCTATTTCGTCTGTCTTTACGTTCTGAGTTCTAATTCCGCCGTCGTCGACAACGCCTTTCTTCCTTTCGGAGACGATCTAATGGAGTGGCCCCTTCCCACAAATTTCCGGCCTTGTGCCTAGTGGAGAAACGAATATTTAGTCACATCAAGGCGACGAGCTGGCAGAAACGTTAGCACATTGGGCAGAATGCTTAGCGGTATATCGTCTGTTTTTACACTCCGAGTTCAAATTCCATCGAGATCGAGTTTGCCTTTCATCCTTTCGGTGTCGATAAATTGAGTACCAGTTGCGTACTGGAGTCGATCTAATCGACTGGCCCCTTCCCAAAATTTTCGAACCTTGTGCCTAGAATAGAAAAGAATATTTAGTCAAATCTCTTCCCTTTACATCATTCTCCATTTTGATTTTGAACTTCACTTTGGCTGAATTTGTTTTCATTTATCCAACAGATGGTGAAATAAGTACCAATCAAGTATTGGGTTTGATTAGATTCACTGTATCGTCTGGCGAAGACATTTTCTACCACTCTTTAAACCGCTTTCTTTCCTTTCAATTTTACCTCATGGGATTAAAAAAACAAATATGCTGAGAACTATGTTTCAGGCTTATAAATATACCTCCGTTCATCAAATTTATTTCTAAGTACCTAATTAAATTATTATGTTCATAATATATTGAAAATGTTTTGTTATTCTTAATTACGTAGGCGCTGAGATGGTTGTCTGGTAAAAAAAAGTTTGCTTAGCCAACATATTGTTAAGCGTTCAGCTCTATAGCGCAGCACGCTTGGAAAATGCCTTCAAATATAGCCCCGGGCCCACCAATACTTTAAGAATGAATTTGGGAGACGAAAACTGTGTGGAAGCCTGTCTTATCTGGGTATATATATATATATATATAATTTGAAAATGGAGAAAACCACGATTGGACCATGTTTATAGCTTATATTTTTTACAAAGCATGACATAACAAAATAGGTGACGTAACATATCTTACGGCTGTTTCTGATCGGATTGCTAAAATGCAGTCTATACATAAAGGCGAGAATAAAATTCTTCATCTTCAGAGGGCATTCGAATTAAGGCAACGGATCTTCATCAGAGTGAAAAACAAGATCATACAATATAAACAAAAGGAAAAGGAAAGAAAACATGGCTCAGACAAATAGTCTAGAAGACCAATATGTTAAGATTAAATAATTATTTACCATCAGGGCTACAGGGTCTAACATAATTAGATGATAAAATCATTAAAATTAATGAATTTTATCAGTGGTAAGCATATAAAATCCTTTTACCTAAAATATATTTATAGAGATATATAACTGTATAGGGTACAATTATACTTAAGGGCACAAAAGCTATTGTGCATTTATGCTGAAAGAACACACCGAATACCTCCTGCCACTTCAAATATTCACTCCACAGTTAATTACACAGGTTGTAAACGGGAAGGCAGGCTGGCCAAAAATTCATAAAACAAATCGGTTAGTTTTAGATTGATCAATATCTGGATTAGTTTACCAACCACATGGTTCCGGGTTCAGTCCCACTGCGTGGCACCTTGAGCAAGTGTCTTCTACTATAGCTTCGGACCGACCAAAGCCTTATGAGTGGATTTGGTAGACGGAAGCCCGTCGTGTATTTGTATGTATATATATTTATATATATATAATGTATGTGTGTGTATATGTTTGTGTGTCTGCGTTTGTCCTCCACCCCAACATCGCTTGACAATCGAGGCTGGTGTGTTTACGTCCCCGTCACTTAGCGGTTCGGCAAAAGAGACCGATAAAATAAGTACTAGGCTTACAAAGAATAAGTCCCGGGGTTGATTTGCTCGACTAATGGCGGTGCTCCAGCATGACCGCAGTCAAATGACTGAAACAAATAAAAGAATAAAAGAATATATATATATTTATTTATATTTATATGGTGGGGGTCTTTGCATTTGTGTTTCTCCATTACCACCGTTTGACAACAGGTGATAGTTTGTTTAATTTAACTTAGTGGTTTGGCAGAAGATATCGAATAAGTACCGGCAGAATAAGTACCGGACTTTAAAAATACAGGAATCGTTTTGTTCGACTACGCCCTTTAACACAGTGTCCCGGTATGGCCGCAGTCCAATGACTGAAGCAAGCAAAAGATGAAAGATGGAAATACCTGAAACGTCATTTTGTTGTACTAGCTTTCTCTTAATACATCAAAGTGAAAGTATGTATGAATGTATGTATGTATGCATGTATGTACGCTTGCATGTATATATGTATCTTTCTCCTTTTATTTGTTTCACTTATTGGACAGTCCATGCTGAGCCACCACGTTGAAGTCTTTAACCGAACCCATCACTTTCAGCGCTATTTTTGTTTTTAGGTCACTTTTGTCAAAGCGCTAGATTGAAGGGATGCAACCAAAGCAACACCGGTGGTCAAGCGGTGTTCGAGACAAGCACAAACACAAAGACATACATATACATAATTTTCATTCAAAAGGCCCGCGGGTGTAGAAGACACTTGCCTATCCAAGATGCCGTGCAACGTGATTGAACATGAACGTACGTGCGTATATTATATATATACATATACATACATACATCATACATACATACATACATACATATATATATATATATATATATATATATTATATATATATATATATATATATATAATTTTATATATATGTGTGTGTATATGTATGTACGTATGTACGTATGAATGTATATATATATATATATATTATAAATAATATATAAATATAAGCATATATACATACATATTTGTACATACCTACATATATATGTATATGTACATGCATATATGGGTACAGGACATCTAAAAAAACGTTGAAATCAATGAGAAACGAAAACATAAAAACAAAAACAAATATAGATATATGCATTATGTATGTACATATGTATGTACGCATGTATGTAACTATGTATGTATGTACGTATCTATGTATGTATGCACGGATGGATGGATGTACGTACGTACCTATGTATGTATGTACGTACGTACGTATGTATGTATATATGTATGTACGTACGTATGTATGCATGTACGTAAGTATATATATATATATGTTCCAAGCAGGCAACAGTTTCGGTCGTACAAAGACGAAATCTTGCATACAAGCGCAACATATCCTAGAGAAAACTATAGTCTATTTGGCATTTTTTGAAATTTGTTCTTTTTAGCTCCAAAACTCAAAAATAAATAAATAGACAATAAAATTAAACGAAGTAAACTTAGAATATCTTATCGCCCCAAGCACGGCAATAGAATTTGCAAAAAGTCGCTGATTAGAAAAATAATTCATTTACAGTAATTATGTTAATTAGTAGAATATTTCGGAAAAAATACATTTTTTTCCAGAAGAATTTTAAAAATTAAATAGTAAAATTATATTTATTTATTTATGTCTACATTTTTATGAAACTCAACGCGAGACGTTTTCTAAATTTCTTCGATAGAACAGTTTTAAGAGAATCGATATTTTCCCCGAATCAGCTAAGGCTTATCTGTATGTCTAGGATGCAGTGGTGGGGTGGGTCCTTAAATATAAGGTGTTAAGGCTGGGCACAGTTGGTGGTATTTAAATAATTGTTACTGGTGATTTTTAGGCGTAAAGGTCTGTTAAACTATCTATCTAATTAGGCATACATAAATGAATATATATATATAGTGTGTGTGTGTATGTGCCATGTATATACATATATATATATATATATATAAAGTTAATCCAAACAATAAAGCACAAAAAAACACAACAACGCGAGGATGTGGAACAAATATAGTATTATTGGACGCTCAGGAAAGAAGGAAAGAAGGAGGGTTTAAAGTTTCGATGTAGCTCTTCGTCGGAAACATAGAAGAAGGAAAGATCCAGAGAAGGGAAGACAGAGGGAAAAAAATCGCAAACGGTACACACGAGGTCACATTTTGAAAGGCCTATACACGAGACGTCCACTTGAGATTGGACATGCATATAGTTCTACTAGTTATATTTGGGGTCATGTTTCAAAAGTCTTCGTTTTGGCTTGCCAAAATACCGGGAATAATTATACAAAAATAATTCTCAGCAGAGAATTTTACCGGTTAGAAACCATGGTTATTTAAATTTAAACAATTAGGGTAAAAAATTGAATATTAATTTCATTAATATCAATTTAAAACCAGTGGCCTAGCATATTGAAATTGAAGATTCAGAAAAATTATATTACATACATATTAGAATAATGACCACTAAGTGGACATCCATTATGCTAGAGGTGGACCCCATATGGTCTGACCACTAAGAAAAGATTGTTCTTAAGTAAATTCAGCAAACGCCAGAACGTAAGCGAGCAAGACAAATGAAAAGATACAAAAAATAAAAAAGATTAACCCGGACATTTACGTAAGTAATTACGTAAATGGTAACAATGAAATCGGGTTTGTGATTAATCTTTATATATTGTATCTTTTCATTTGTCTTGTTCGCTTACCTTCAGGCGTTTGCTGAATTTTCTTAAAAACAATCTTTCTTAGTGGTCAGACCATATGGGTTCTACCGCTAGCATAATTGAGGTCCACTTAGAGGTCATCCCTTATATATGTACACACACACACACACACACACACACACACACATATATATATATATATATATATATATAGTCACCCTCGTATATATGTCTGTGTTTATATATTTATGTTTATATATATGTATATGTATCTATACCTATATATATATGTATATATCATACATACATACATCTACATACATACATAATATATATATCTATATATATATATATATATATATATATATATACATATATATATATATATATATATATGGATATATTATATATATAATATTATATATATATATATATATATATATATATAATATATATATGTATGTATATATATATATATATATAACACCTGGTTGATCCTAACCTCACCATTCCTGACTGCATATGCATAATGTATTGGACATACGCACAGACCTTAGTCAGACTAAATATTGTTTAATTAACTCCAGCAAACAACGGTAATTTTTCACCGTTGTTGTAGACGTCTAGACACACCTTGACGTCTGCGAAGCTGGAAATACTAAACACGGATTTTTCATCTTCTTAAACACCCATCAACTCCACCTGCTCCCCCCCCCCCAATAAAAAAAAAAGCTCTGAAACTTCCTCTTCAGATTCCACACTACAAGAACATAGAGAATTTAGAAACCCATGAAATCACAGAAACACAGCTCCCATCAACCGTGATGAAACACCTTTGTTACTATTATTATTATTATTATTATTATTATTATTATTATTATTATTATTATTATTATTATTATTGTTTCATCCTTGTTGTGCACATTTCTGTTAATCCTTCGTTGTTGCCCTTCTTCTCTC
>NC_043009.1:57636367-57644980 GCF_006345805.1 Octopus sinensis | reverse complement strand
GATAATGGATTATCTCTCTCTCTCTCTCCCCTCCGATAAATATACTGTTAAGCGGGATGCAGTGTTCTACTATCAAGAACAAACATCTACCTGATATCAATGAAAAAGAAAATATTCCCCGACAATAACTACCAACTGCCTTAAACATATTAAGAGTAGGAATAGAATATTGTGTTACACAACATATAACATTGCAGTAAAATTCAGAGCTGCAAAACATTTTCTCTCCTTGATCAGAATATATTTCCCGAACGGCCACATATTCCATCAGCTATTGCTATTCAACAAGAATAACATAAAGTCAAGCTGTAGCTGCACACAGAACATGTCAAATATCATTAAGAGTTACAATGCATAAATATTGCAAATAAACTAAGTGTGTAGCTGACATGCAATTGCCGAAATATATATCTCTTCTCGAAGGTAATTTCTCCGGAAAAAAAAATCTAAAAATAAAATACACAAACAAAAACAAGTGTTATATTCTGTGTTGATGATACGCTAATAATTCACAAACAATCTACATGAGACCGACATAATAGTCATTCAAAATATTTTTGCACCAACATTGCGTATCGTTGTATTACGGTTACATCGAGATGATTGCAGCACATTTGAAATGGTGGTGATAATGGCAGACTCAGGCAGTCAGAGAAAAAACGGTTCTTCAATTTCTTGCTGCCCATCCTGCACAAATGATTTGTTTATAATGATTAAATGTACATTAGCTCGTTGTGGAGGTATATGGTCTAGTGGTTAGAGCAGCGGACTCGAGGGCGAGGCACCGCGGGTTCGAATCTTAGACTGGGCAATGTGTGTGTTTATGAGCGTAACACCTAAGCTCCGCGCGGCTCCGGCAGAAGGTAAAGACTCTGTTGACTCTTTCGCCACAAGTCTTTTCTCCTGCATTTTGCAACTCACCTGCTATGGCCCGGCGTCCCGTCCAGGTGGGGAACCTATACGCCGGGAAACCGGCCCTTACGAGCCAGGCATGACTCGAGAAGGAACAAACAACAAAACACCAGCATTAGCTCATTCCCTCCATCAAATTGATGCTGTCTGAACAGGAGCACGGCGTACCACTCGTCAGGTTTCGATGTGATCGCAGTGCAATGTCAGATAAAGTGTTTTTTCTCAACGCACTATCCTGTCCCGGAGTTGAAATTACACATTCTACTAGACCACGTGATCCCACATGTTTGATACAGATAAATGAGAAAACTACCAGCATTATGTGGACCCATCCAATAATAGAAAAAGAAGAAAAAAAACCGAACTTCGAACTTTTGGGAGATACCTTCAACTTCTTTCTTATAAACTTTGATACAGATCTGACTGGTTCATAATGGATGGCTAATAATATCACTAATCCGATTGTTCCGAAATATAGCAGACATGATTTAAATAGTTTTAGTTATTTTCAGCCGTTTATGTACGCAGCCGACCAAATTAGTAACGGAACAAAACTTGTGTACAGATGCGATGTAATCATGTTTCTTCACACGTGACAAAAACACATGACACAACGCATCTCTATCAACGATGGTTAATGGAGCACTTTAATATTTTATGGTAAGAATGTTATTTAAAATAAAAAAAAACAATACCTACATATGAACCCTATGTATATATATATATATATATATATTATATATATATATCTATACATATATATAAATATATATATACATATATATATGTATTATATATATATATACATATATATATATATATATACATATATATAAACATATATATAAACATATATATAAATATATATATATATATATATATAGATATTATATATATATATATATATATGTGTGTGTGTGTGTGTATATATATATGTATTTATTGGGTTGGTTCATAATTAATGAGGTTTTTATAATTTAAATTACAACAGTTTATTAAGAATTTAAAATAAAAAACTGTCGTTAATGAAGCACCAACCCAATATAGCTGTGATACACCTATAAATGGGGTGGCACGCACACGCCACACACACACACACACACACACAACACACATATATATATATATATATAAATATATGAATTTATGACACTATTCAGTTTTATTTCAAGATTTCTTGCCACTAGAGAAAGAGCCGGTTTCTAACCTAAATCCAAGGCTCTTTCATTGGAATTTCAACAACATCAACAGGGTATGTATGTATGTATGTATGTATGTATGTATGTATGTATGTATGTATGTATGTATGTATGTATGTATGTGTGTATGTATGTATGTAAGGAATCGTACAGATTTGTATGTTTTGTTTTATCTATGTATTCTCATGCATGTAGTTGCATATCTAGACATGCTCACATATATTTAAATGATAAACTTCTGGAAAGTTTTACAGATTTTTACAGTTCCAGTGATAGACTGCATCTGTTGTCTTCGAATAAGCTTTCTCCTTTCTGATTTTGAGAAGCCTAATTTCTCAAGATTAGTATTTAGGCAGTACGTTACATATCCAATTGCTCCAATAATTACAGGTATAAACCTGAAATTGTGATCTGGATAAAGTAGTTGTAGATTCCTCAATAGTTCAACGTAGGTACTTTCTGGTATGTATGTATATATGTATGTATGTATGTATGTATGTATGTATGTATGTATGTATGTATGTATGTATGTACGTACGTACGTATGTATGTATGTATGTATGTGTATATATATATATACATATTTATATATATGTGTGTATATATATATGTATATATATATATATATATACATGTATGAATGCATGTATATATATGTGCTTCTCTGTATGTATGCATGTATGTATAAATATGCATGTATGTATACATATGCATGTATATGTATATATGTATGTATGTATATATGTATGTATGCATGCATGCACATATACATGCATGTATGTATGAATGTATGTACGTATGCATGCATGCATGCATGCATGTGTGTATAAACTTTTCCAGAGACTTGATAGTTTGAGTATTTGTATCCTAGGATCACACTTGGATTTATCGAAGAATACTTAAACATCAGGTTGACTAAATATTGTGTAAACTACTGTACAGGGCTACAACTTTGTTACAAAACTGCCAATAAACGCATCCAACTCAGTAAGCTTTCAACACCTCTTTCTTTCATGTTACAAAATTGCATAAAACCCTTATTCAATACAAACCCACTTGAATATGAACGAAAGGCTGTGTCATCAGGCGATAAAAAAAATCAATACCCGCAAAATTAGAATGGAAACTTCCTAGAATTTCCCCGCGTGTGACCAATGTCTGGTGGTTAATAAAATTTCTAGGCTGCTCAGTTTTCTGCAAGGATTGTTCATTGTGGACAGAGCCTGGAATATTCTGGACAGTGGGTCAGTCTTGCTCAGAGCGTGACTTGGAATTAAAAGGTGAAGATATAGACGTAGGCGTAGGAGTGGATGTGTGGTAAGTAGCTTGCTTACGAACCACATGGTTCTGGGTTCAGTCCCACTGCGTGGCACCTTGGGCAAGTGTCTTCTACTATAGCCTCGGGCCGACCAAAGCCTTGTGAGTGGATTTGGTAGACGGAAACTGAAAGAAGCCCGTCGTATATAAAGGCAGAAACAAGGAAAAGCCACTTATATTTGAACACTATACAAATATTCTTTAAAAAAAACTTTTCTTTTAATGTTTCTAAATTTAATTATTTAATCGTTAACGGTACTGAAATGTTCTTTATAAATCATTTTAGCATTTTCTATCTTGACTTGCTTTTTTTTTTTATATATATATATATATATATATATATATATATTATATATATATATATATATATGTGTGTGTGTGTGTGGTGTGTGTGTGTGTGTATGTGGTGTGTGTGTGTATGTTTGACAACCGTAACTTAGCGGTTCGGCAAAAGACACCGACAGAATAAGTCCTGGGGATGGTTACAGCCAAATGACTGAAACAAATAAAAGAATAAACGAATGCAAAATATAATACGATATAGTCGCGTCTTTGAAACAGCATCGTTTCTACCGGTACCAAAATACTTTAGTGTACAAGACTAAAGTCTTGGAGGAACAGAGAATATAAACACGACCATGGAAGTTTGATTGGGTTACGTTGCTTTCGACAGTCATTGGAATGTGACCACGCTGCGGCACCGCCTTGAAGGGTTGAACTAATCGACCTCAGGACTTATTTATTTTTTTGAGCTTATCGATTTCTATTGCGAACCGCTTATTTACGCAGACATAAACAAACCAAAACCGGATGTCAAACAGCTAGGGGTACACACTCACTCACACACACACATATACGACAGACTTCATTGTAGTTTCCCTCTGGCAGATTCACTCACATGATATTGGGAGGCTCGGGGCTAGAGTTGAAGAGACTTTATTTCATCGAATTGACCATGGCGGTCGAACACAGGTAAAGGTAGCTATGGGCTGGACAGAGACATTAATGTGTATGAAAACGACAAATATGGAAAAAAATGGCAAGGGCACCGGCGCCCGCCGACCGATAACCCCTCGAAATCACTGTTCAATTTAAATCAATATAAATGAAAATTATAATCACAAAAATTCAAAAATTACAATTACAAATTACAAAAATATATTTTTCATTATTCTTCGTCTTCTTCATCTGGGCCCCCAAGTAAATTTCCTGCCGCCTGCAGGAAAGCCTGCATCGGCAGACCCGGACCGAGGAAAACAAAATCTTTGTTACAGGTCTTCCTGACCTCAATCAGTTTTTTTCTGATTTAGGACCTCCGCTGTCACATGCGAGGCCAACTTGGACAGTCTATACTGGTCGAGTCAGTTGAAGACACTTGCCGAGGGTCCGCGCGGTGAGACTCAACCCAAAATCACGTGGTTACAAAGTCTGCTGCTTAACCACACAACAATGGCTGCACCTATTTTAGCGACATGCAGCGCCAAAATTTTTTTTTTTTCTCTGATACTTGCCAGGACGGCAGTGGAAGGCAAATAACTCAAATTGAAATGCATTCATTCGAAACTTTGAATAGCTGAGCTTTCTTTCTAAGTGTGTAATATCAAAAAAGTCTTCGGACAGCTAGAATTGTTAGTCGGTACGCAATATCCTGGTTGCTAATTATTCAAATTTAGAATTCGCAAATAGGTGTTCTCATTCATTTGAAATCAAGAAAATAATTTAACTCTCAACTTTTTTGTTACCAGAAACTTTACAGTAATCTTTTCAACAACAAATATTCACGAAATAAACTTCTCAAAATCTACCAACATAGCGATTATATGTATGTATCTGTCATTGAACATATCACAGCTTCCACAACCAGCAGTGAATCGTGGTGCAGTGCTTTTATCAACTCGTCAAAAACAGGTATTTGCGTACAATAATTCTCTTGAGTAAAGTCTAATATTTGAGAACGATTACAGTAGAATTCCAAGGAGGATCATTACTGATTCGAAATTGCAAAACATTACATTATTTTTCCTTAGCAGAACGTAAGGATTGAAAATTAAAAAGCAGAAAATTCAAAACCCAACGGATAATTGAAAATCTGTTATCATTGAGAAGCACATGGAGTTAAAACTATTTCAGTCCTTCTGAGTTTATAGCCTACTTAATCAACTTCCTCGACACCACCTGCTCCATCTTTTTTTTCTTCTTTCGTCCATTAACACTGTCTTCGATATCCTGTTTGACATGTAATACACCCGAACCTTCCAACTTCTTTTGCTCTCAAAATTTCTTCATCCTGTCCATATACATAGATATGTTTCTAAACATTTTTCTTGAGTCCGAGGGTTCTAAGGCCGTTCACCTGGTTTCCTTGACGTGTAAGTGATTGAGACCACAGCATTATCTGGCGAAAAGTACACCTTTGAGAGGAGGGGAAAAATCTATTACATCGACCTCATTACTTGTCTGGCACTTTTGTCTATCGACTAAAGTTGATCTCGGTGGGATTTGAACTCAGAACTTAAAGGTGCCAAGGTGCCACGAAATGGGACTGTTCCAGGAACCATGTGGTCGGGAAGCAAGCTTCTTACCACACACTCATTCCTGCACCTATCTATCTACAATGAAGAGCTAAATTTATGAATGTATTAATTATCCTTTATTCAGTAAGCGCAAGACCTGAAACTTTAGGGGCGAAGGTAAATCGATTACATCGAACCCAATGCTCCACCAGTACTTATTACATCGAAACCCGAAAGGATGAAAGGCAAAATCGAACTCGGTGGAATTTGAACTCAGAAATACCTATTTCTTTACTACCCACAAGGGGCTAAACACAGAGAGGACAAACAAGGACAGACAAACGGATTAAGTCGATTACATCGAACCCAGCGCTCTACCGGTACTTATTTCATCGAAACCCGAAAGGATGAAAGGTAAAATCGAACTCGGTGGAATTTGAACTCAGAAATACCGCTAAGCATTTTGCCTGGCTTGTTAACGATTCTGCCAGTTCGTTGCCGTTATTGGGTATATTAATTATAAAAATAATTCTATTTCTCTGAATAACATTGCTGTCAAAGATTGAAAGAAAAGAAATGTCTGTTCGTACTTTGTAGTAAATGATTAGCGAGATTTATGAGTTTGACATTGTTTCTGCAATTTAACTTGATGACTCGACAGATGAGACAAATTGTCTTCAGTTATCTATATTTTATCGACGAGGAGGAAATGAAGGCGTTTTGAAAAGATATTGTTAAACATAACTCTAGAAGCAACGATTTAGTCATAGACAATATTTAAAAAAAAGTGGCTTTAAATTTTGATTGAAGGCCAGCAATTTTAGTTGGAGGGCATTTAGTCAATTAAATCGACCACAATGCTCAAATTATACTTATTTTATCTGTACCGAATGACTGAATGGCAAAGTCAACCTCGTTGGAATTTGATCTCAGAGCGTTTAGAGCCTGAAAAACTGACGCTAAGTGAAGGCGTGGCTATGTGGTAAGAAGCTTACTTTAACCATATGGTCTGGCCCCGGGCTCAGTCCAACTGCATGGCACCTTGGACATGTGTCTTCTACTATAGTCTCGGGCCAACCAAAGCCTTGGGAGCGGATTTGGTAGACGAAAACTAAAAGAAACCTGTCGTATACATACATACATACATACATACATACATACATACATACATACATACATACATACATATATATATATATACATACATGCATATATATATATATACATACATGCATATATATATATATATATACATGCATATATATATATATATATATATTATATATATATATATATATACAAAGTGCGGTAAATATAGCGTCCCCAAATTACGCAAAAATGAAAATAACACTGACATTTCATTTTAACAGATATATTTACCAAAATTACACACAAATGTCTTGAAATACTAAAGAATAAATTTATTCAATTAAATCGCCATTGGCTTCAACCATGGACTCCAGTCGACTTCGGAATCTCCTGCAACTCTTCTGGGCGGTCTCTTCGTTTAAGTTGGTGAATGCTGCCATAATCCTTGCCTTCAGTTCATCTTTGGTGTTACAAGGAGTTTTGTTGGTCTCTCGCTCAACTGCGTCACACACATAATAATTAAGGGGTTTCCTATGTGGGGAGTTAGGTGGCCAGATCTTAGGGGTGATGTGATCGCAGAAACTGTCTGACAGCCATGACTGGTTTTTCCTGCTTGTGTGGTATGGTATAGAGTCCTGTTGCCAGACATAGTGTCTTCCAGCTGCCACCCTCTTGACCCAGGGTAGCACTACCTCCTCCAGGCACTTGATGTAGGCCTTCGTGTTGAGTCTGAGGTCGTGTGGGAAGATGAATGGAGACATATGATAGCTTTGAAGTAATAAATTCCTTTTTTAGACAATGCAGTTTATAATGAGAAAATCTGAAAGGCTGTACAAATGATGGGACACCGATAATATTAGAAGGGTCTTTAGAACTCATTTCATTGAAATAGCTGCGCATGTGACATTTATGCATTGGATGATCGATCACTGTGCTGTAATTTGTAGGGTTCTATCAACAATCCAGTTTATCGTTACAATTGTTAATGATGGTTAATCATGTAAACGGGAATGCTCCTAAAACCTGGTTATTTTAACTGATGGATAGAGATTTTGGTACTTTTCACAGGTTGTACCATTTTATTTTCTAATATATTGAGGGGTTGCCGTAGAAAAGCCTTAAGACTTGTCCTTACACTTCAAAAAGAATAGCTGGAATCTTTTTGACATTCGAACAAACGTGAACATTTTGGTCATTTCATAGAAATACCTTTTTTCTTTCTTATCCGAATCTTGCTTCTTTCTTTGAAGAACTAAATATGCGAAACGAGAACCTTTAAGATGCCGACGCAACTGTTTGTGAATTTGCGTCTGAGATTTTTTTTTATATTGCAAAGCTTTTCATGCAGAGATGAAATTGTGATACTTCGGTTATTTTTAATAACGTGATAGAATTTCTCGATCAGAATTCGCAATGTAAGAATGGCATAACCAGAGAATGAACCACAAAGAATTTCATAACGTTGGAAGAATAAGTTAATGGATATTAATGAATATTTCCCAAATATTGGTGACGAGAAATTTAGTGTGATATCGGAATCGTTTCACTGCAATTGCTACGCTGGAATTTGAAACAGATATGAA
>NC_043009.1:57611367-57633867 GCF_006345805.1 Octopus sinensis | reverse complement strand
TACTACTACTACTATTATTATCATTATTTATTATTATTATTATTATCATTATTATTATTATGATTATTATTATTATTCAGGTCTCTGCCTGGAATCTAACTCGGAATCTTGGGGTTAGTAGTCCGCGCTCTTAACCACTCCGCCATATGCCCGATGAAGGCTGGAGGCTATATCAGCTGAAACGTTGTGTTAACAACAACGAAGACGAGGACAAATATCCGTCGATTGTAAATAATGTAAATAATGTATATATATATATATATATATATAGTCTATTGTTTGTAGAGTCTGTCCAGCTCACCCTTCTGACTTGTCCCTTATTGTTCTTCATTTCCTTTGTCGTCTCTCTGAATGTTGCCTACTATCTGTCTCTTTCATGTCTTGTCCCTCGTTTCCCACACATGCTCAGCGCAACATTGTTCTAACGCATGCGTTGTATGCTTCCGAATCCGATTCTTCGTTTTACTATCTTTCTTCGTTATTCCAAGCTTAATGTCTTTCTAAGTATTTTGAATATTTCGTAGATTCTTCCGAAATTTCTGTTGCCTGTGTCTAAGTTTCGGTACCATAGGAAAGTGTCAGGATGACGGAGTGTTTGTAAGCCCCTGTTCGAAAGTTGGAAGGGCACATCACCATAAGATAAAAAATTTTCATCCTGAAGATTCACTAATGTATAGGAGTTCCTTATGTTGATTCAATTTCTTTTCTCGGTTCTGATATTGGTTTCAAATTTTAGCCTATTGTCGGCAATCTCAAGGGTGAAGGCTAAATCGATTACATCGCCTCCTGTGCTCAACTGGTACTTATTTTATCGACTCCGAAAGGATTAAATCCCTTTGTCCTTTTTTTGTCCCCTCTATGTTTAGCCCCCTCTGGGCAATAAAGAAATAAATATTATAACAACATCGAAAAATACCTTAGGAATGAGAACCCAGGTTCGAAATTTCCCTCAAGAAACCTGAAGAAGGCTGGAGGGTATATCAGCCGAAAAGTTGTGTTAACAACAAACGAGAACAAATATCCGTGGAATGTAAATAATGTGAATAATGTACATAATTCCTCATCTCTTAAATATAGAACTGAATCCTTCTACTATTCTGAATCCCGTATTGGCCAAACTTCTTTTAATGCTGTCATTTGAACACTCCCATTGTTTCTTTATTTTTTCCCAGATTTAAATCCTTTCCTTTGTTTGTTTTTCTGGTGTCTTTTCTTCTATTTTCTCAAATTCTCTGTCGACATTTGTTTATTCAGTTCTGCTGCTTGTCTTATTTATAACTGAGGTGACTTTGATATTTTTCATTTGTTTATCATAACAAGGGTTTTACGACGATAATCTGTTGTTTTCGTCTCACGCTTCCCTGTTGTTTTCGGCCGTTTCAGTGAGAGATTTAACTTGGTTGTTCTTTAAAATTTTAATATGTTTATTTTTCAGTTAGAGTGGTGTGAAGATCAATGTGGAAGGGATCGGTTATACCGTTGGAGAACCGGACTGATTTGTTCATGAAGTGAAATAGCATCTTTCTTCCCGATTGCAAGTCAGTTAGGAGCTTGTTTCTCACAATTCTGTGACGATTATGTTTGAAAATCTTAATTATTTCAATGTTTCAAATTAAGTACTGTTTAGTAAAGATTGTTTGCGAACCACTACTGGACTTGTAGTTAAATCAGGAAAAGTTTCCTCGTAGACCAATCGAAGGCGTTAGCTTGCTACGACACGGATAGCCTGTCACCACTGATTTGATAATTAATTGCACTCCAAAATGAAGTCTATCCTAATATGTGTTGCTGTTTTGATTTCATCAAATATTACTGCCGGCGATATACACACCCTAGATTTTACAACTGAGAAGCCAAGCACCCCTGTTGCAACTGAGAAGCCAAGCACCCCTGTTGTTACAACTGACAAGTCGAGCACCCCTGTTGTTCCAACTGAGAAGCCAAACACTCACATTCCAAGTACATCACACATACCAATTCCAAAAAAAATCGCGTCAGTGTGTTGTAACTGGAGCTAATGGACAACATTGTATTTTATAACTACTGAAATACCTTATCAATATTCTTATAAGAATATTTCTGAAGCAGGGGATATCTTTTCAAATGCGACATATAATGGCAGTTGCAGTGATACAGCTGATGAACTGTCAATTTACTCATCAAATGTTCATCTAGACTTAGTTTTTGCAAAAAGTGTATCTACAAAGTTTTTGAAGAAGGTTGTACTATCATTTGGGGATCAAAATTTAACTGAATCCAAAGACAATATGGATGAATTACTGTTGAAGGATAATGAATATTTATTTGTAAACCAAGTAAAGATAACATGGCAGTCCTGGTTTAGGACAATCTTTACTACAAAGTACTATCGCTGAATATCTCACGTTGTGAGATTTAAAAATAGTAATTTTCTAAGTGCTTTTTGTTGATAATAATGTAAGGTACTGCAATGAACGTTTTGTAGTTTGAACTGGGTCCATTTTTGTTTCTTTATAGTCATAGCTAACCAAAGCAGAATTGAATATATTTAGTTCTTTCGGTAGGCAGAAATCTATTAGGTCCTCTTCTATTACTCCTTTTACTTCCTGAGAATTCTGTTGATAGCGCTGGTTTTGGTATATTAGTTCCCTCTTATGATAGAGTAATAAGATTTTGGGTCGGTTGATTGTTTCGTCAATTTTTTATTTGGACAATTCCAATAAGATTTTAGGTCAATTGATTGTTTCGTCAATGTCTTATTTGGACAATTCCAATTAGTTTCGGCTACTTATAATTGGAACATTTTAAGGATGTACTTCTTTGATATCTTTAAGGCTAGACTGGCAGTTTGATCAGAAATGTCATGGAAATCCTTAACATCGTTCCCCTTCTTTGTTTGGTTTTGACATGGAAGTGCACGGTCCTCTGTTGTAGAGCATGTGGTGTATTTCACTAGGTTTTCAAAAATCACTGAAGCTTGCGGTTTAATATTTTACGTTTTCAATTTTATTCATCAGACTTTTAACACTTCTCATGATATTATTCATAAACAAAATACTTTCAAAGATGTTTCTCTTGGATTAACGGAATTAATTCCAGGTCAAGCGTCAGTTTTAAATGACTGGGGAGGCTACGCTATACTAAAATACAAATGAAAAAAAAAAGAAGCTGAAAGAATCTCACCTCCCACCAATTCCACCCCATTTCGTTTGCATTTAGAAAATTACTTATATCATTTGAGAAAAGTTTTTATGGTTTCCTAAGCAATACAAACGTAGTCTTATACATACATACACACACACATACATACGTACATACATGCATACATACATACATACATACATACATACATACATACATACATACATACATACATACATACATACATACATACATACATACATACATACATACATCATACATACATACATACATACATACATACATACATACATACATACATACATACATACATACATACATACATACATACATAATGAAAGAAAATAGGGAATGAATAAATCTATGTGAAAATCTCAGTAAGCACTCCGTGTGAAAAAAAAAGCTCAGCTAACAGAATGTTCTATCAAGATTATAGTAATCCCAATAGATTGCTAATTCCGTGCGACAGGTGCAAAACGTAAATCCGAAGTTTATCACCAATTAGTACGTAATTTCGGTGTATTAACCAGAGAGTATATCAGAAAAGAAATAAAGAATGAAATTCTTCATGTCATTATTTTGTTGTTGTTGTTGTTGTTGTTGGTGGTGGTGGTGGTGATGGTGTTGTTAAGGTATCGATCTAGTAGAATCGTTAGCAAACCAGACAAAATGTTTACTAGCATTCCGCCGGTTTTTACGTTCTGAGTTCAAATTCTGCGCAGGTAAAACTTTACTTTTCATCACTTCGGAGTCAATGAAATAAGTACCAGTCATTCACTGTGGTCCATGTCATCAACTGACCCCTTTCCCAAAATTTCGGTTCAGGTCTTGTACCTATGGTAGAAAAGGTTATTATTATTATTATTATTATTATTATTATTATTATTATTAGTATTGCTATTATTGTGTATCATAATCAGCGTATCATATTAAATATATAGGCGCAGGAGAGGCTGTGTGGTAAGTAGCTTACTTATCAACCACATAGTTCCGGGTTCAGTCCCACTGCGTGGCACCTTGGGCAAGTGCCTCGGGCCGACCAAAGCCTTGTGAGTGGATTTGGTAGATGGAAACTGAAAGCCCGTCGTATAGATGTGTATATATATATATATATAATATATATATATATATATATATATATATATATATATATGTATGTGTGTGTGTGTGTGTGTGTATGTTTGTGTGTTTGTGTTTGACAACAGATGCTGGTGTGTTTACGTCCCCGTAACCTAGCGGTTCGGCAAAAGGGACCCATAGAATAAGTACTAGGCTTACAAAGAATAAATCCTGGGGGTGATTTGCTCGACTAAAAGGCGATGCTCCAGCATGGCCACAGTCAAATGACTGAAACAAGTAAAAGAGTAAAAGATATATGTATTTATATATATATATATATATATATATATATATATATATATATATATATATATATATATATACATGTGCCTAGAGTAGAAAAGAATATCAATAGAATCACCGAGACAGCGAGATGGTAGAATCGTTAGCATACCGGGCGAAATGCTTCTCGGCATTTCGTCCGTCTTTACGTTCCGAGTTCAAATTCCACCGGGTTCGAATTTGGCTTTCAACATTTCGTGAGTCGATAGAATAAGTACCAAATTATATATATAATTTCAAGGTGTTTCTATTGCATACGCCAAGTTTTTCTGCAGCCCGGAATGCTTCCGCAAAACCAGTGAATGTATTATCAATGTTTCGTATATTTCGAGGCACGAATTTCGGTAGAGGTTACGAACCAATTTAAAGGGTCAGGTTATCCGCTGTTTACCGATGTGATTGCCTAATGGGAAGAGATGTCTGGCTGCACCCAAAAAAACTACCATCTTTCCACAACATTCTCTCTTCATACAGACTTCGAATGATTTTTATTCAAATTTGTATAATTCTTTTCCTTTACTAGTAAAAACACTTCTCAGTTTAACGGAAATAATCTTCGATTAAAAACAAAATGCATTTTACCCTGCAAAATGTCATGTTGCTACAAACCGAAATATTGGTTTCAAACTTTGGCTCTGGTACTTATATTATCGACCCCGAATAGATAAAAGTAAAATCGACCTCGGCGGAATTTGAACTCAGAACGTAAAGACGGCCGGCATGCCACGAAGCATTTCGCCCGGCGTGCTTTCGATTCGGCCATGTCACCGACTTGATGTGTCCAAAATGCTGAGAAAATAAAATATATATATTTCTTTACTACCCACAAGGGGCTAAACACAGAGAGGACAAACAAGGACAGACAAACGGATTAAGTCGATTACATCGATCCCAGTGCGTAACTGGTACTTAATTTATCGACCCCGAAAGGATGAAAGGTAAAATCGACCTCGGCGGAATTTGAACTCAGAACGAAAAAGACGGGCGACATACCGCGAAGCATTTCGCCCGGCGTGCTTTCGATTCTGCCATGTCACCGCCTTGATGTGCCCCCAAACACTCAGAAAATAAAATATATATTCTACAAGAACTATTTTTTTCACCACATCAAGGAAATGAAACTGCTTATGCATGCAAAAACAACGACGACGACGACGACGGCGACAACAACAACAACAACAACAACAACAACAACAACAACAAAATAAGGATCATTAGTCCATTTCAATATGCCTGCTGTTACTGGTAACATCAGAACTCGGAGACTTGTGCAGCGTGGTAGGAGTTTTACTTTTGCTTGATAATACAACTCTGAGGGCCTGCTGGGAGATATTCTAAAATATCTAACTCCCCACCCAAAAGTATAATATTCATCATATATATATATATATATATATATATATATATACATATATATATATATATATACACATAATATATATATATATACATAATATATATATATATATATATATATATATACCTAAATACATACATGCATACGTATATAATACATATATATATACATATTTATCTATCGCTCTGACTATCTATACATACATACATGTGTGTGGGTGTGGGTGTGTGTGTCTGTGTGTCTGGAGTTTTCCTTCTGCCTGATAATACAACTCTGAGTGCCTGCTGGGAGATATTCTAAAATATTTTACACCACAAAAGTATAATATTCATCATATATATATACATATATACATATACATATCTATCTATCTATCTATCTATCTATCTATCTATCTATCTATCTATCTATCTATCTATCTATCTATCTATCTATCTATCTATTCATACATACATGTGTGTGTGTGGGGGGGGGTGCAATAGCTCTGTATTAGATTTGTGAGCAGTGTTCTCTAATATGATTTACAATGTTTGAAAGTATATTAGTAGCATAGTTCCAAGCATGTGAGTGGTACTGCAATGCTGGTTTCAAATTTTGGCACAGGGTCAGCATTTTCGGGGGCCGTGGATAAGTCGTTTACATCGATTCCAGTGTTCCCCTCGTACTTATTCTATCGACCCAGAAAAGATGAAAGGCAAAGTCGACCTTGGCCACAATTTGAACATCGAACATAAAATCGAGAGAAATACCACCAAACATATTTTCCGTTGTGGCTACGATTCTATCAGCCTTAAGCAGTAATATGATATGTAGGGTGTTTGAAAGGGTAACAGTATGTAACAACAGAGCACTGAGAGCAGTCCTGTAATATATGTCAAGGGCAAGGCGGTGAACTGGCAGAAACGTTAGCACGCCGGCCGAAATGCTTAGCGGCATTTCGTTACGTTCTGAGTTCAAATTCCGCCGAGGTTGACTTTGCCTTTCATCTTTTCGGGGTCGATAAATTAAGTACCAGTTACGCACTGGGGTCGATATAATCGACTTTATCCGTCTGTCTGTCCTTGTTTGTCCTCTCTGTGTTTAGCCCCTTGTGGGTAGTAAAGAAATAGGTATTTCGTCTGTCTTTACGTTCTGAGTTCAAATTCCGCCGAGATCGACTTTGCCTTTCATCCTTTCAAGGTCGATAAATTAAGTACCAGTTACGCACTGGGGTTAATGAAATCGACTTAATCTCTTTATCTGTCCTTGTTTGTCCACTCTATGTGTAGCCCCTTGTGGGTAGTAAAGAAATGGGTATTTCGTCTGTCTTTACGTTCTGAGTTCAAATTCCGCCGAGGTCGACTTTACCTTTCATCCTTTCGAGGGTCGGTAAATTAAGTACCAGTTACGTACTGGAGTCAATCTATTCGACTGGCTCCCCCAAAATTTCTGGCCTTGTGCCTAGAGTTAAAAAGAATGTGTCGTAAAGACTCTCCCAAATATATGTGCAGTATTGTAATATGCATATTAAAGATGGTGGAACTATCACATGAATTTTAGTAAAGGCATTGCGCATGTTCAGACTTTTTGTTCTTGATAATATCTGCAAGTGATGGGCTTGAAAAGAAAAATCACTCCAATATTATATTATAAAATTTCGATAAATTTGGCGAATCTTTTTTCTTTTAATTTGACATATTAATCTCAAAAATTATAATTTGCGGTAATATCTAATGGCAGCACTTTACATTAGAACACAGGAAATAAAAATCTGCTCACAAATTAACGTATTAATAACTCAACAATAGCCGCACGTGCAAACAAGATCTGACAAGTGTACAACTTTAGCTGTTTATCAATACTTTCTTATTCTCTGAACCTAATTATAATAACATCATATGTTATTAATAAATGAAATTACCACAAAAATAAAACAAACGAAGAGGAAATTGTTTAGATTATTGGACTGGGCGATTTGACATTGTTGATGTGAGTGATAAAGTTCTTTTCATATCTAGTTGTGAACAGAACTTAGAATGTAAAAATGGCGCCTTAAAACACGAAGGAAATAAAAATTTGCTGGAGATCTGAAAGATCATATATATATATATATATATATATATATATATATATATTAAATCATTACTGCTAAATGAAAGACACCCACAAGCGGAGAATTTATAGGCGTCTTTGACAGAAAGTTCCTATTTCGTAACTGGAAGTTTTGCTATTGTTGATAAGGAAACAATCAGAAAGTAACAGTGATTATATTTATGAAATCTTTTCTCAAATGAGTACCATTCATTTCTGGCTTGCATAAAGGTATGCTATTATATAGTTATGAGTGAAAGCGCATGGCTCAGTGGTTAGGGTACTCCGCTGACAATCGTAAGATCGTGAATTCAATTCCCAGCGACACATTGTGTCTTTGAGCAAGACACTTTATTTCACGTTGCTCCAGATCACTCAGCTGGCAAAAATGAGTAGCACCTGTATTTCAAAGGTCCAGCCATGTCACACTCTGTGTCACGCTGAATTACTCTGAGAATTACGATAAGGGTACATGTGTCTGTGGAGTGCTCAACCACTTGCAGATTAATTTCACGAGTAGGTTGTTCTGTTGATCGGGTCAACTGGAACCCTCGACGTCGTAACCGACGGAGTGTCATATGGTTATGAATTAATCAGAAATAAGCAAAAATACTGTTTATAAATGGAGTTACGAATGAATAGTTATAGATATATTCTATAAGAAAATTAAATTCAAGAGCATTCAAATTCTTGTGACTTATTTTCCTATTTGTCTTGAAACTAATGTTATTACGTCATCAGCTTGATTACCCATTACAGTAATCATTCCCCATATCGCGGTTCACTTCTCGCGGTTCACCTATTGTGGTTTATTATTTAAGCTTTTGTCGATTAATCTATGGTGTTGTTTTGCATTTTATAATAAAAGAAATATGTACAAATTATTTTTAAAAAAGAATAAAAATAATATGCAGTACAGTACTGTTTCTACTTCATGGATTTTCACCCATCGCCGGGTTTTTGGAACGTAACACGCGATACTCGAGGGATTACTGTACTGTATGATATTTTCACGGAGATTCTATTCATCAATGGGTTGAGAATTTACCCATTGCTATGTATTTACCCATTGCTTATGTATTTTCGTGATGCTATGAGCACCACGAAAATACATAATTAAATGTGTTATCAACATGTTTTATTAAATTGAGTTCAAATTCTGCCGAGGTCGTCTTTGCCTTTGATCCTTTCGGGGTCGATAAATTAAGTACCAGTTGCGCACTGGGGTAGATCTAATCGACTGGCCCCCTCCCCAAAATTTCGGGCATGTGCCTTGAGTACAAAAGAACATGTTTTATGAAATACAAACAAATTTATTAAAAATAGCTTTGGTTACAAGTGATTGTCGCCCTAACACAGCAGGAGATAAGTAACCGTCTTGAAGTGTTTCAGCAAACAACTTTATCAATTGTGCTCCTAAAATGATAGCGCTAAATATCGATTTTTAAAACTCATTATCACAGAAGTTCTTGAGCCTCTTGTTTCTTTACATCGTATTAGATACCAAGAAGTAATGTGAGAAAATGCAAATTTTAATGAAGTCGAGAATGAGATAAGAGTTATAGCAAAGATTAAAAATTTTGATAGCTATCAGGGCTTTGTATAAAGGGAAATTTAATTTATGCATAAAGGAGAATTTAATTTACTTTTAAATAAAAGTGACTCAATATATAATGGTCTACGAATATACGATGTTGAGTTTTGGCCAACTACTTAAGATGTTTGTTGAATGTTTTAATAAATTCAGACTACTTTACGATGGAATATGAATTACCTCGTAAAATTTTCCCATAAATGTTTAAACATGGAATATAAATTTCCTCAATTTCATGATTTTGCTTCGCCCAGTAAAATTGCTTTCCACAGATTTTTCGTTGTATATGAATGAATTTAATATTAAACAGGGTTCTAGGGAAAATCTAATGAAATGATTTTGGTTTGATCAAGTGATTTGAGAGTAAATTTTTGATTAAGTAATTGAGAGTAATTTGAGAATAATATTTCAACGTGGTTTACAAAATGAAAGTTTGTAAAAGCTGTTGAACATCTCTGGTGTAGGTAAGGTTGTGTGGTTAAGTAACTCGATTTAGAACCATTTGGTTTCAGGTTCAGTTCCACTGCGCAGTACCCAGGGCGAGTCCATTCTATTACAGTCCCGGACCGATCAGTAATTTTATTCAGCTGAATACAAGTCATTGATTGGTTGAAATTACCTATTTCTTTACTACCCACAAAGGGCTAAACACAGAGGGGACAAACAAGGACAGACAAACAGGTTAAGTCGATTATATCGAACCCAGTGCGTAACTGGTACTTATTTAATCGACCCCGAAAGGATGAAAGGCAAAGTCGTCCTCGGTGGAATTTGAACTCAGAACGTATACCGAAATACTACAACTTTATCGTGAAATAATTTCCTAATTATAAGCTTTTCTCAAAAACGCTAATAGTAAAAGATGTTTTATATGACACATTCTACCAGTGTCCGAAGTTTGAAAGTGCTTAGTTACAAACATTTATTATTTAAATCTGCCAGTCAAAAGGTAAAGATCCAAAATTTTTACTCCAAATTTCGTACCTTGCATATTTTCTAAAATCCCTCTTCAAGTATTTTCGAAAAATAAAACGTTTCCACCCCTTGAGACTTCTTTTAGCCTTAGAGAAATAATAAAGAATAGACAACGTATCCTTCAGTTCGGCATAATCGTAAGAGCGTTGTGACTGCGGCACTTGATGTTCTGAGTTCAAATCCTTCCAGGATCAACTCTGCTTTTCATCCGACCGGAATCGAATAAAGTACCAACAAAATACTAGGGTAGAAAGATGTAATAGACTGTTCCCTTTCCTTAAATTTTAGATTGTGTGTTTATGTAAGTTATCAGTTTTAAAATTTTCCTACTTCTTTCTGGTCGATTATCATATTTGGAAGTTATCCAGAGACCGAAATTAAAAGTTAAAAAAAAACATCTTCAATAACAAGTTACATGATTGTTTACGAATCTAACCACCTTTACTAACTCCATTATCGTCGACACCATTAATACCATTGTCAGCAACGACGCAATCATCTCTAACAACAGCAGGATAATGATTCACTGCATCACTCTCACCACTGTCCCTACCGACACCACCACGACAATCCTCACTGCCACCACAACCATTATCATCTCCACCACCATCAACATTATCACATCTACCACGATCACTGACTCCACCACAACCACAACTACAAAGTCCCCTCCACCACCACCACCACCATCACCACGGCCAATACTAGCACCAACACTACTAATGGTAGCATCAATACCATCGTTATCACAATAATCATCATCATCATCAGCAGCAGCAAGTTTCTTCAGCAGCATACTCATCGGCACCACCACCACCAGCCGCACCACCACCAGCAGCACCACCACCACCACTACGAATGCCGCATCCTCCTACTGCCACCAGAACACGGTCGTACTACCAAACTATCATTACCCCTACTGAAA
Organism: Octopus sinensis; assembly: GCF_006345805.1. Classification (NCBI taxonomy): domain Eukaryota; kingdom Metazoa; phylum Mollusca; class Cephalopoda; order Octopoda; family Octopodidae; genus Octopus; species Octopus sinensis. The sequence continues at coordinate 57,622,404 of NC_043009.1, read as the reverse complement.
CCACATCCACCATCACCGACACCACCGTCCACCACCGTCGACCACCGCCCTCCCTCCCCAACCGTCGACCACCACCACCACCGCCACCGCCGCCACCACTACCGTCACTAACACTACATTAGATCATACATCGATACATAATACATACATATACGTATCAATACATTGTCATATTGATATCGCCATTGATTTGTGGAAAATATTTTCTCATTCTGGATAATTTAATTAACTGGATAATTTAATTAATGAGGCTGTTCATTGAAACGGACACAAATGTGTAGACAATACAGTGTGTACATAGAAGTAAGTAGCCGTCACTCGCGAGCGAGTTTGACCCGATAGTTTATACCAAGCTTTCACTAACTTCATGTAGGTACGTGGTGCTGGTGGGTGAGGGGACATAGAAAACCTCTCCGAATCCCCGGCGGAACCTCGGGGAGATGACAAGAGTGGATGGCATCAGTATACTTGGATAGTATTTCTTTTTCAGCTGAATAGATTCGTGTAATGTGAGGTGGAGTAATTTGCTTAACGATACAGCGCGCTGCTTGGTCAAGGAATCGAAACCATGACCCTAGGATCGTGTGTCCAACACTCTATCCACGCGATTAAACTTGTGGTTGTGTGTGTGGGGGCATGTATGTATGTATGAATGTATGTATGTATATATGCATGCATGCCTGTATGTATGCATATATATATATATATATATATAATATATATATATATATATATATATATATAAATATATACATATATACACAGACACAGACACACACACACACATATATATATACATACATTGTGTGTATGTGTACGGGATGTTTAAGGTTGGAATGCTTTTATTGATAGTATTCTAAATAAAATTTTCTGGTTCCTTAAAATCGACAACTGGTCATGGTTGGAAAGCTGCAATAATACTGAAAATCTTGCGCACTTAAATGACGCAAAATTTTAGAACATGCGCAAAATCCTAGAGGAACATCTCGAAAATTTCGTGGTTTCACGCTGTGAAGTCCGGAAGCTTCGAAATGCGTGGACGTACTGAATGGGCTCCAGAGAGTTTCATCTGTTCCATTGTGGGTTAGCTTCGATTGATGAGACACAGAACGAGACTGAAGCACTGCCGTTTCTCGATGTTTCCTCACAACGATGAGCCAGGGAATAACGTGTGCTACGAACAATCATTGCGCTAGTAGAGAAGGCCTTCACCGCTCTTGAAAATGAACAAGGATCCGATATTCAGGTGCGAATTACCAGAATGTATTAAGAATGTATAACTACGTTATTGTTTCGATTCTCGATGCTTTGCATACCTCATTGGTTCTCGACCGGGGTCCATATGACCCTACGGATTTTGTTGTTAAAACTCATGTGCAATAAATTGCTTTATACGTCTACACTATGCAAAATATGTTAACAATATTTTATTCTATTTCTAATAATATATAATTACGAGCAAAACGCCCCTCGTCCAATGGACGGTGCTGAGTTGTTAAACATTTAAACCAAATTTTCTCAAAACAACTTATCCGACCGTCCCATTGGCCTCCCCTTTGAGAAACACTGATTTAACCTAAATTTGAGACACCAGCAAAAGAAGAAATAAAGATAGACTTTTTTTATATTCCAAAGAAAAACGATTTTATTCACACAAATATGCAAGCGAAGAGTTTAAAGTACCAGTAATGATAAGGCTGTTGACTGGGAGAACACGAACATGGTTTAACATGGCAAGAAAGAAACGTTCTTTTAATCGAATTTTGTAATTTTGGAATCGATTTTTGTAATTTTTTCAAGACTTATATATCGTCAGTATATACATATCAAATTTGAGTGCAATCGGATGGAGGATGCCCAAGATCCTAGAAGACACACACACACATACACATACACACACATATACAGACACAGACAGAACGGATTTTATATAATAGATAAAAAATACAAGAGGATTTTTTTAAACATCAAACGGCTATGAAGGTCCAAGCGAGTAAAAGAGGGATTAAAGGGATCCATAGGTAAATAATGATTGAGAACCACTGGTATACACCCTTGAATTGTTGTTTTTGTTAGTTTTGGATAAAATCAGTTTTAGAAGTCTGGCTGATCTGTTTCACGAGTCGTTATCATTTTTTGTACCCACAGATTCTTTGCAATTTAGCTAGTTTCTCTTGTTTCAGGTAATTTTTGAATTCGGAAACTTCGTCTTTATTATATTTCTATAGCATTTGTCTCTCCCTATTTATTACTTGTTATTTCGCTTCTGATTCAATCAAGAACCGAGAAACCTATTTTCACTTTTCTTTGTAGATCTGTCTTCCAAGTTGTTTGAGTTTTCATATTCGTATACGAATAGAAACGAGGGAGTAATCCAATTTCCTTTGTAATTACCATGGTTGTTCCATTTATTATTTCGCTTAACCTTGTGATATTGATGTACGTGCCTCGCTTTACAAGCCTCTGATGGTCAGGATTTTTTTCCCATTATTGCTGTCTCCTCTTCCGAGTTTTATACTTGAAAGTCCTCTCCTTATTTCATAGGATATTATAATACTTATAATACTGGAAATATTCCAACTTTAAAATTGCCATGTTCATGATATCTCCCTTTAAAACTGTTATTTGTAAATTTTACTCCAATTCGATTTCGCTTATATTTTAATATACATTTTCTCTTCCCGGTTTTGTTGTATTCAGTAAGTATTTGGATTTCTTCTTTCGGTATTTGCTTTGCTTTTCATGTATTTAAAAAAAATTTGATTTATGATCCCAACGTTCTTTTTCCTTCTGTTCATCGATTCGTGTTCCTTCTGCTTTCGTTATATAATATTTCTTTGTGAAGATTCGTGGCTTAGTGATTAGAGTGTTGCACTCATGATCTTAAGATTGTAGTTTCGACTTTCGAATCGGGCGATGCGATGTGGTCTTGAGAAAAACACTTTAATTTCACACTGCTTCTGTCCACCCAACTGTAAATGAGTTTTAGCAATAGCTTGGAAGTAAACTCTGTGACCGATTTCCCATTCAGTCGCTTATACGCCATATGAGCGCACGTACCCCTGTCGTACCTAAGCAACATTCCTTATAAATAAGATGACGAGGTGGCGGAATCATTAGTGTCCCGGACACGTGATTAATGATATTTGTTTCTTTATTACCCACAAGGGGCTAAACATAGAGGGGACAACCAATAACAGACAAACGGATAAAGTCGATTATATCGATTCCAGTGCGTAACTGGTACTTATTTAATCGACCCCAAAAGAATGAAAGGCAAAGTCGACCTCGGCGGAATTTGAACTCAGAACGTAACGGTAGACGAAATACCGCAAAGCATTTCGCCCGGCGTGCTAACGTTTCCGCCAGCTCGCCGCCTTAAATTCTTATTTCTTTATTGCCCACAAGGGGCTAAACATAGAGAGGACAAACAAGGACAGACAAACGGATTAAGTCAATTACATCGACTCCAGTGCGGAACTGGTACTTATTTTATCGACCCCGATAGGATGAAAGGCAAAGTCGACCTCGGCGGAATTTGATCTCAGAACGTAGCGGCAGACGAAATACTGCTAAGCATTTCGCCTGACGTGCTAACATTTCTGCCAGCTCGCCGCCTTATGCTGCTAAAGTCTATAACCACTACAATGTAATTGACTTGCTTCCTGTTCCCAAAACTGTTAGTCTTGTACCAAAAGTCGAAACCAATATTTCTTTTAAGTTCTTCTATTTAGATTTCAAATGGTTTTGATTTTCAAAGTATATCTCCTTAAGTTAACTATTTTGTTGAGGTTCAGTATTTGACATAAAACTTTAACGTTACGTTTAAAACCCATCTTTAATTTCTATGCGAGTTTATTGTGGTTTTCTTTCAAGGAGACAGTGTGTCGGCTGTAAAATGTGTATGTAGAAAAACAATTCCTCTCACGTCCATTCATCTATCTTTGGCTTTATTTGCGAGATTGACGCATAACGACCGCGCATATTGGATGAAAATCAATTTATTCATTTCTGGCCATTTCAAATTTTGCAGTTTCCATTTTCCCTACTGTGGAACCACGTGGCTTAGTGGTTAGGGTGTCAGCATCATGATCGTAAGATTGTGGTTTCGATTCCTGGACCGGACGACGCATTGTGTTCTTGAGCAAATCACTTCATTTCACGTTGCTGCAGTCCACTCAGCTGGCAAAATGAGTAACGCTGAGATGGACTGGCATCCCGTCCAGCTGGGGAGCACATACGCCATTGAAACCAGGAAACCGGGCCCATGAGCCTGGCTAGGCTTTAAAAGGGCGCATTTATTTATTTTATTATTTTCCCTACTAATTATCATATGTATTATATATTCGAAGAACTCATTCCCCTATTGTCCTTAGACTTGATTTGAAGGCAGTGGATTAATACGAGAAACGTAGAAACATTGGAAAGAAGGTAAAATGCCCTGCGGCATTTAGTTCCGATGAAGAGTAAAGTCAAACTCGGTGGGATTTGAACTCAGAACGTAAAAACGGATGAAATACTACTATACGTTTCGTCCGGCGTGCTAACGATTCTGCGAGCTCGCTGCCAGAATATTAATGATAATAAACCTTTCTTCTATAGGAACAAGGCTTGAAATTTCGCGGGAGGGGGACTAGTCGACTACATCGACACCAGTGCTTCACTGACACTTCGTTTATCGATCTCGAAAGGATGAACTGTAAAGTCAACCTCAGCGTTAAGTTGAACTCAGAACGTAAAACGGGCGAAAGCATTTTGACCGGCCCGGCATGCTAACGATTCTACCAGCACACCGCCTTACTACTACTACTATTACAACTACTATTACTACTACTACTATACTACTGCTGCTGCTACTACTACTACTACTTCTGCTGCTTATACTACTACTACTACAACTACTACTATTACTACTACTACTGCTGCTGCTGCTGCTTATACTACTATTACTACTACAACTACTACTATTACTACTACTACTGCTGCTGCCGCTTAAACTACTACTACTACTACTACTACTACTACTACTGCTGCTGCTTATATTGCTACTATTACTGCTGCTGCCGCTACTACTACTCTTAGTACTACTACTACTGCTGATGAAGATGATGACGACCATGATGATGATGATGATAATGACGATGATGATGATGTGCAGAATGATGCGGTTTTATTAGTGTGGTTTATATGTTTTTTTTGTATTTTTTTTTGTAGCTGGAACGGCGGAATCGGCCTGGTGTGGCTCTAAACCGTGCTCCGATGGTTTGTTTACACGTGTTATCACATTACCGACAATAATGAACACTCGTAGTTTCATTTATTATCATATAAAGCAATGCTCGATAAATTTTACAAGTATTACGTATACAATTATTCTTCAACAACATTTTTGTCGTCATTTTTTACGATTTGTTACGCTATTTATTTTTTAACGTCGTTATTGGATATTATTTTCGTAGCAGACAGCTGATGATAATGTAGATGTTGTTTTAGTAGTTGCCGTTAGTAACTATTATTATTAATATAATCATTCTCCCCATCAACATCATCATCATCGTCATCACCATTATCATCATCATCATCATCATCATCATCATTATATGAAAGAGCAACGCATGCCATCAAAGTGACGCTGGGGTACAAATATACGAATCCCAATATACCTATCGTTACAACCCGTTTGATAAGGGTACACCAGGCACATACACACACTAGCATAGCTGGGATAGGCAATAAGGGCGGTCCGGCCCGGGCTGCACTTTTAGAAGGGCACCACTTTTGGGTCCACTGTAGGTAATATATGATTTTTGTGGTGTCCGGGGGAGGCAAAATCAAGGGCTGCCCCAGGCGGCACACACTCTAGTTACGCTAGTGCATGCACCACAACCATATGTGTAATATATCATACTGTTTCACCATTTTGTCCACAAATTCTGCACTTATCACTTTTTCATGCATGACCTTGCAGGTAGGGCCCAGTTAGAATTTTCTTCTGGTCAAGTAGCCCATCCTGCTCAAAAGGTCCCTGAATAAGGGTTGTTTAAGGATGTTGAACAAAACACCCATGTTTCCAAAGGTGAATTATCCAAACCTCTAAGAATTCCTTTCAACACACGGCTATGATGCTCTCCCACATATTATTGTTATTATTATTATCATTATTATTATTATATTATTATTATTATTATATTATTATTATTATTATTATTATTATTTTTGTTGTTGTTGTTGTTGTTATTATTATTATTATTGTTGCTGTTGTTTTTGTTTTTGTTATGATTACTGTTAAAGGTGACGAGTTGGCAGTATCATTACAGTATCGGAAAAATAAGGCGTGCTGTATTTGTCCCGGCTCTTTATGTTCTGAGTTCAATTCCTGCTAAGGTCAGCTTTCCTTTTCATTCATTTTCTTTTTGTAGGATCGATGAAAGAAGTAACAGTTGCGCAACAGGATCAATGTGAACGGTTTACTCCTCCTCCTAAATTTGCTTGGCCTTATTGCAAAATTGAAACCATTATTATTATTATTATTATTATTATTATTATTATTATTATTATTATTATTATTATTATTATTATTATATTATTATTATTATTGTTATTATTATTCAAGGCAGCAAGCTAGCACAATCGTTAGAGTATCGGGGAAAAAAAAACGTCTTGCGTTATTTGTTCCGGCTCTTACGCCCTGAGTTCAAATCTGCCGAGGTCACATTTGCCTTTCATCCTTTCGGGGATCGATAGAATTAAGTAGGAGTCAAATATTGACGTTGATGATATCGAATTGCCCCACTCGAAAATTGCTGTCTTGTGCATAAATCACAAATCATTATTGTTATTATTATTATTATTATTATATTATTATTATTATTATTATTATTATTATTACTATTATTATTATCCTCATCATCATTATCATCAACATCTTCATCGCCACTACTACAACTACTACTACTACTACTACTACTACTACTACTACTACTACTACTACTTGCCATGAACACACGCGTTCATAGATCCCCCTGTGAGGATGGAATCCTTCCAGGATTACTTTAATGGAAAAAAATTTGTTTATTTCCCATTTGAATTGGAAAACTGATAACAAAAGGCTTTTGGAATTATTAGGGCTCCATCACATTCCGTGGGGGAATAAAGGATCGTCTTTGACATTGATTCTTTTTAATGTGTGAGCGTACTTCTGGCAAGCAGCCATTTGCAGCGTTGTTCATGTTTCAAAATGGCTACATCAATGGTATTAGAGAGCAGTTGTCACAGTCGTTGAAATAGTCTCAATGACACAAAAATACTAAATTACACTTCAGAATTTTTGTATTTTTAAAAAATCCACGGTTACGCTTATAGAAATAAAGATGACATAGTAATTGATGGAATCGTGAAGCAAATACAAGCAGTTCTCTTATACGGTAGAAAGGGAGATGAAACAAAGTTGAAACGTTAATTTAAACGAGTAAAATGAACGGCACAAATGATAATCAGTATTCTTTTACAAAAGTTAGGGGCCACAGGGAAGAATTATACGTGATACAGTTTACTGGAAAGGAAAATATATTTCTTGATGGGTTACGTTGCAAAAAGAAGTACCTCCTTGCTTGAAAATTTTCCTTGTAAATCGACAAAGAAATAGTGACATATACTCTTTACTCTTTTAGTTGTTTCAGTCATTTGACGGCGGCCATGCTGGAGCACCGCCTTTAGTCGAGCAAATTGACCTCCAGGAATTATTCCTTGTAAGCCTACTATTTATTCTATCGGTCTCTTTTGCCGAACCACTAAGTTACACCAGCATCGGTTGTCAAGCAATATTGGGGGACAAACACAGCCATACAAACATACACACACACACACACACACACCACACACACACACACACACACATATATATATATATATATATATATATATATATATACATATACATATATATGACGGGCTTCTTTCAGTTTCCATCTACCAAATCCTCTCACAAGGCTTAGGTCGGCCCGAGGCTAAAGTTGAAGACACTTGCCCAAAGTGCCACGCAGAAAGACTGAATCCGAAACCATGTGGTTGGTAAACAAGCTTGTTACCACACAGCCAATCCTGCGCCTATGTCAGTTTGTTTTAAAACAAAGTAAATTTTTTCTACATACTTTCGAAGAGGGCTTATGTCGTGTCTTTGGCTTATGCGTGACAAGATGTATACTTCTTCGATATAGCAAATGCATATCATATTGAGCAGAGTAAATGCGAATGTGTGTTTCACCTTTAAGATTGGGAATCAGGCGAGGAAACAAGAAGAGCTGGTGCTTCCGTACTTGAACACAAGCTGATGCTGCAGTATAGAAATCATAGAAATACGAGCACTGAAGCGGATGTAAATTCCTCGGCATTTCAGGAGTAAAAAGGAGTCAGACTGATGGTGCAGTGGCCCAGTTGGCAAAAAAAAAAATCCAGTTGTTGCATTGCTAGGATGGAGTTCTTGCGAGAATTTTGTACAGAAGGGAAGACTTAAAAAGAATATTAAAGCACAAAGGCGAAAAATGACAACTGTTACCGTATCACTAGCGGACATTGCTCAGAGGATAGTCGGAATAAGAAAAGGAACTCATGTCATTGACTTATCTTCCGGTCCTGGAACTGGCGGACGAAGAAAAGCGGGTACAAAGAAAAGAGGATTCTACCATCTGCCCAGCACATAAACGGGATCAGAGGAGCTACACAGCAGTTCAAACATATTTGGGAAAATAAAACTTGAGGAAAAATGAAAAACCATCGGTAAGAGCAAAAAGAGAAAGACGGAGTTACGAGGTACGAATTGATTCTATAGAGTAGTTGAGTGCTGAAAATTTCCCATAAGAAATAAATTGTTTTTCAGTCATGTTTGAATCTCACAGTTATCATAAGTTATAGCGAGGAAAGCTAAATAGAATTATTGAAGATACTACAAAGGAACAGACAATATTGTGGTGATTGAGAAAGGGGTATAGAGTGAACTCAAAATATCCAACTTATAATTGTTGGTGAAGCCATATCAATAATCTTTGAATAGTTATTTGAACGCTCATGCAGAGAATATGGTGGGGAATTCGCGGTTCGCACTGAACTGCATTATATTCACTTCTGAATTTAGAAAGACACAGTTGGATTGGATCAGTTCTTTGAATCTCACATATTTTCCATATTGTGTTAAGATATTCCCTCATTCCCGCACAGTTGTATATGAATATATGCATGTATATATATATATATATATATATATATATATATATATATATATATATAGGCTGTGTGGTAAGTAGCTTGCTTACCAGCCACATAGTTCCGGGTTCAGTCCCTCTGCGTGGCACCTTGGGCAAGTGTCTTCTACTATAGCCTCGGGCCGACCAAAGCCTTGTGAGTGAATTTGATAGACGGAATCTAAAAGAAGCCAGTCGTATATATATGTATGTCTGTGTGTATGTTTGTGTGCCTGTGTTTGTCCCCCCAACATCGCTTGATAACCGATGCTGGGGTGTTTACGTCCCCGTAACTTAGCGGTTCGGCAAAAGAGACCAATAGAATAAGTTCTAGGCATTCAAAAAAATAAGTCCTGGAGTCGATTTGTTCGACTAAAGGCGGTGCTCCAGCACGGCCGCAGGCAAATGACTGAAACAAATAAAAGAATATATACATATGTGTGTGTGTGTGGGGGGGGGGTACTTGATTGTATGTCTACAGTCCTACACGTTTGTAACCCATGTTTTTGTACGGCATGTTTTGGCTGAAACAGTTATCGTCTTGTGTGCCCAATAAAGACATCATTCTTTTTCTCTTTCCTCTTCTTCCAACACCATCACAATTACTACAACAACAACAACAGCTAATAATAATAATAATAATAATAATAATAATGATAATAATAATAATAATGACAATAATAACAATAATAATAATAATAATAATAATAATAACAACAATAATAATAATAATAATAATGATAATAATAATAATAATAATAATAATTATAATAATAATAATAATAATAATATAATAATAATAATAATAATAATAATGATAGTAATAATAATAATAATAATAATAATAATAATAATAATAATAATTATTATTATTATTATTATTATTATTATTGTTATTATTATTAAGAAAAATAACATCATTAATATTATCAATGAATTCAACAATTTAATTAAATAATTTATTTGTATTTGCCGCCCTGTTCCTTTCCGTGCCTCAACTCTTCTCTGTTTGTTACACAAATTCCTACTATATCGGTTGACACGAAATGCTTTATTCCGTCCTTGACTCTCATTCACCCCACATCTTCCCCTTTTCTATCCATCTTCTCCCTTCTTCTCTTCCCCTCTTTTCATCCACTGAAATTCAAAACCTCGTTCTTTGTTGTGTTGGTGTGATTCCCTCCACGCTCCAGATAAACACAGAATTTTGATGATCACGGCATTGAAGAGTAATAAAATTTTTGAAGAACAATAAAATTCTTACACTTCCCCACGTCAATCCCACATCAATCCACGTGACACTACACAATGTTATATTACACTACACTTCCCTTCACTATACGAAGCCTCTCCGTACTATACTATCTTTGTTTTATTTTTCTTTTGCTTGTTCAAGACATTGAACTGCGGCGATGCTGAGTCACCGCCTTGAAGGGTTTAGTCGAACACATCGATTCACAATACTTACCTAATATATTTTTTTTCTTTTTTACATTTTGTACATATCCTGTCTGTCTCTTTTACTGAATCACAACTTCATGGCGACAAAAACAAACCAACACCCCGGTTGTGAAACGGCAGTAAGACACAAACACAAACACAAAGTCAGATATATTTTATATTTTCTGTTGCCTTCCACCAAATCCACTCGCGAAGCTGGGACGGCCCGAGGGTTTAGTAAAAGACACTATAGTCGTCGTCGCTGAAGCCTTCGTCGTCGTCATCGTGCGATTTTAGAGCTCGTTGATGACACAGCAGCGAAACTCTCCTTGATTAAGTGCGGTTCCTCCCATCGGATGGA
>NC_043009.1:57593867-57606367 GCF_006345805.1 Octopus sinensis | reverse complement strand
CATGTATATATACACAGACACTTGAGAGTGTATCCATATTTATATATACACGCATATTATTGTATGTATATACGTATAAGTGTATACACATATGTATCTATGTATATATATATATATATATATATATATATATATGCACATACACGAATACGCATACACACACACAAACAAACATACATGCATACATGTATGTATACACATATGCCCACCGAACGAATCTTTATATTTCGGCATTTATACAAGTGGAAGGGCTGGGATATATAATCAATATGGATTTCTAAAGGAAAAATAGAGAAATGTAGAAATCGAATATCGATCTGCTTATATACTCTCCCCTACTCCAAGGCTCCACACTCCCTCACACTTATACACAATGTATAAACAAATACACACAAGCACACACACATGCATACATACACACAGCTGACATGCACACGCATATAGATTTGTTATACATACAGGCATATATGTATATATATATATAGGTGCATATATAACAGTAGAGTTATCAGGTCTAAACACAAAAGGATATGGGAGATGTTGGAGTTGGTGGGGGTTTAGTAGTAGTAGAAGTAGAAGTGGTAGTAGTGGTAGTGGTGGTGGTGGTGGTGGTGGTAGTAATAGTAGTAATAGTAGTAGTAGCAGTGGAGGTAGTATTATTATTATTATTATTAGTTGTAGTAGTAGTAGTAGTAGTAGTAGTAGTTGCGTCAGTGGTAGTATTATTAATGGCGGTAGTGATTGGGATGTCGATTGCAGTGGGGTCAGAAATGCACGTGGTGCTGGGGGCGGTGGGGTCAGTAGTAATAGTGGTTGTGGTAGCAGCAGCAGCAGCAGTTGTAGTAGTAGTAGTAGTAGTAGTAGTAAGGTTGATGAAGTGGTGCGGATGATGTTAATGGTTGAGACAGCGTTGGTTGTGGTACTGATGGTGGCTGTAGTAATAGGTGAAATACTGTTGGTAGTTGTAGTAGTAGTGGTGGTGGTGCTGGGAATTTGTGAGATAGTGCTGGTGGTAGTATGGGTGGTGGTGATGATGGCGGTCGTAATAGCTGAAATAGTGTTGATGGCTGTAGTAGTAGTAGTAGTAGTAGTAGTAGTATTTGTAGTAGTAGTATTTGTAGTAGTGGTGGTCGTGGTGATGGTGTGATGATGGTGGTGGTAATGGGCGAGATAGTGTCGGTGGTATTAGGAGTAACCGTGGAAATGGCAGTTTTATCGCTAGTAGTGGTCTTGATGGTGATGACGATGACGGATATGGTTGTGATGATCATAGAGGTGGCGGCGGCGGTGGTGACGCTGAGCAATGGTGATGTTTGTGGTAACGATACTAACGTTGGTGGTGGTGGTGATAATGATGCTTTCTCGCCCTCCCCCCAGTTCTGGAGGAAAGTGGGAAGCAATGCCATGCCTTCTGCGAACCCTTCGAGACACGGAAACTAATGCGGTTAATGTTGCTCATAAATTATTGCAATTTGGCGACTGCATAAAAAAGAAAAAAAATCTGTGGCCAAGGTGGACTTAGTACCTACACATGTAAACTACTGGCTTATTTTATTTATTTGCTATCTTTTATCATTTATGTTCTACTTGTTTCAGTCGTTAGACTACGGCCATGCTGGAGCACTGCTCAGAAGATTTAGTCGAATGAATCGTCACCAACACTTAAGTTATATTTTTTAAGCCTGGTACTTATTCTATCGGTATCCTTTGCCGAACCGCTATTTAACAGTGACGTAAAAACACCAACGCCGGTTGTCAAGTGGTGGTGGGGACAAACACAGACACACACACACACACTCACACAATACATACACACACATGTATATATAAGCCCGTCGTATATATATATATATATACGATGGGATTCTTTCAGTTTCCGTTTTTCCAAATCCACTCACAAGGCTTTAGTTGATCAAAGGCTATTGTAGAAGACATTTGTCATTGCTGAAGGTACCAGGTAGTGGGACTAAACCAGGAACCATGTGGTTGGAAACCAAGCTTCTTACCACACAATTTAGGCGAGATGTTTTTGTTTAGGAAGATAGGCTGTTGCCCATACATGCAAAATTCCTCTCTCCAACTCACTGATGTTTATCTAAAGGAAAATTCATTGACTTAAATTGATACGTCTTGGCACCATTGTCATTGGAGACGTTGCAGCCAGAACGCAATGAGTCGGAATCGATCTTGATATTCTAACAATTTTACCAAACCCTATCTTCATCCTAGATTAGAATGTTTCGCCGAACCGAAAGCGTAAATGGTACGACTTTCGTAGGATTTGAGCCCAGAGCACAAAAGTTGGAACAAATACTGCTAGAAATTCTATCGAACGTTCTGAAAATGTAGCCAATTCACCACCTTAACCATTATTTTCACTACATATATAATTTTGATGAATTCAGTATTCATGCGAATATCAACCTAACTATATGGGTTTCCAGCTGAAGGCAACTCTGAATGTTTTGAGGAACTGTATTTGAATCATATTTGTAGCATGTCACTCACTCATTTAGAACTTGCCTTGTCAGCTCTTCTGTATTGCAATTGTTTAGTCCCAAGTAAGCCCTGGTTAAGCTGGTCTAAGATCAAAGGTTTCATAGCAGTTACCATCTGTCTCTTTTTTTTCCTTTCTGGCTTTGTATTCCTAAAATGACATCATATGATGTGACATTTATATGATTTTATGAGCGCTATTCATAAACTCGCAAGCTATTTCATAAACCGCTACTTTTAAAACATCCCCTAATGAATTCATATCCAATGATAACTTCTTCGGCAGTGGGTAATTTCTTGGTGTGGTATACTTGGCTATTATTTCTAGCATGTTTTGTGACCATATAAAACTTTTCTCATCGACGGCTCCTCTGCGTTGCTGTTTTCTAGCCCTAAGATAATCTTTGTTGAGAAGATCGAAGGTCAAAGGGTTAGCGCCAGTTACTATCTTTGTCTTTTTTTCTGGCTTTGTATACCTAGCATTACATTTTTCGATGTGTCCAAAGCGTGATTTGAGGGAGACTTGGCGACTGTTTCATAAACCAATGCTTCTGGAACATCCTCTTAAGAGGCAATGTCTAATGTTGTTTCCTTCAGCTGCACATAATGACGCAATCGTTATACAGAGATGGAAATATATCGCACTCAGCCCAAATCTTTAGCATAAACAACGCGTAACTAGATCCCTCATCATTGCTGCAAATTCCAAGCTTCACCTTTGCTGAGGATCTCTACTCAACAACACACAAGATGAATATAACAAAAACTTCATTTCCTAGATGGTGGTGTGTGGTTTGATTGAACTTTTGGTTGCTATTTTTCGCAGGTCGACCAATCTTGCAGAGGCTCCTTCATTGTCTCGTGCCGTGCGTGGTAGCGTGGTATTAGGGATGGTGGTGGTGCTAGTGAAAATAATGATAATGGAGTGATGTGGTTAGTTAATATCAGTACAAGCTAAGACAGCGAGCTGGCGTTAACATGCCTGCAAAATGCTTAGCGGCATTTTGTCCGTCTGTACGTTCTGAGTTCAAATTCCGCCGAGGTCCACTTAGCCTTTCATCCTTTCGGGGCCGATAAATTAAGTACCAATTACGCACTGGGGTCAATGTAATCGACTTACGCTCTTCCGCAAAATTCTTGGCCTTCTGCCAAAATTTGAAGCCAATAATTGTGCAGGTATTGATGTTGATGGTGGTGTGTGTAGTGATAATAATGTATTGTTCTACAGGTGTTATATTAACTTCAGCCTCGATTCAACATACCTATGATTATAAGCACCTCAACCGTTACCACCCCGTGTTAATTTGAGGCAGGCTACATCAAGAGTCCAGTTATTCAATATGTCCGTCTTCTATTAAGGCCGCAGTGTATGACTGAAAGACATGCGGCTTCTTTCACCATCAACTTGGTCGATGACCTACAGGATCCTCTATTGACACGTGATAGGAGTAGCAGTGATGGTGGGTAATATTTATGTCGCGGGTGGGGGGCGAGCTGGCAGAGTCGTTAACGTGCCGGACAAAATGCTCAGCAGCATTTCGTCTGTCTTTACGTTTTGAGATCGAATTCCGCCGAGGTCGACTTTGCCTTTCATCCCTTCAAGGTCGATAAAATAAGTACCAGTCTATCACTGGAGTCAATGTAATCGACTTCTCACCCCCGCCCCCCGCCCCGTAATTGCTGGCCTTGTGTCAAAATTTGAGGCGGATATTAACAATGCGGGTAACGGTGATAACAATGGTCTCGGTGTTGGTGGTAGTGCTTGGTAGTAAGTAATATTTACTGTACAGGAGATAGTTACAATGATAGTATCGGTGGTAGTAGTCGTATAACTAGTTATGATATTCCCAGTATTGGAAATGATGGTGGCGTTGGTGGTAGCAGAGGCTGTAGTGATGGTGTTGCTGCCGGCGGTGGTAACGCTAGTTGTGGTTGAAGTATTAGAGGTGGCGATGTTAGTGGTTGTTGTGATGATGATGTTAGTGGGTAATATTCACAATTTTGGTAACAGTGGAGGTACTGGTAGTGGTGGTGGTTGAGGTGATGGTGCTGGTAGTAATTATGATATTGGTAGTAGTAGTCGTAGTAGTAGCATTAGTCGTAGTAGTAGTAGTAGTAGTAGTAGTAGTAGTAGTAGTAGTGTTTGTGGTAGTGACAGTTTTGGTGGTAGTGGTAGTGTTAGTAACAGTATTGGTGGTGTGGTGGCGTTGATGGTGGTTGTTTGGTAATGAGAATAAAGATAAATGAATCGCTTGCGTAGGCGGATGGGCACGATATGTAAGTAATCGTATGTGTAGATACTTAAATGGTTGGCTATGATAATGAAACGGGTGGCTGCCATTACGGTTGCTATAGAAACAATAGCGAATGATATTGTATTTACAATGGTTTTCCACTCATTGATTCCTTGTTGATACAAATTGGAAAAGAATAAAGAAACAAAAACAGCGACATGAACAGACAAAAAAATCGATCAAGCACAATAGATTTGTTTATTATTGTAGTAATTATCATCATCATCATCATCATCATCATCATCATCATCGTCATCATCATCAACATCATCATCAACATCATTATTGAAGTTGCGAGCTGGCAGAATCTTTAGCACGCTGGACGAAATGCTTAGGCGGCATTTCGTCCGTCGCTACGTTCTGTGTTCAAATTCCGGTGTTGTCGATTTTGCCTTTCATCCCTTCGGGGTCGATGAATTAAGTACCACTGAAATACTGGGGTCTATGTAATCGATTAGTCCCCTCCTACAAAATTTCAGCACTTGTGCCTATGGTAGAAAGGATTATCATTATTATTATTATTATTATTATTATTATTATTATTATTATTATTATTATTATTATTATTATTCGGCAGTATTAGATTATGGCGTACTTATTCGGCATTACCGAGCACAGCCCTTAAGGGGCTTGGATATGCCCACGAGGATGAATGGTGTAGCTCACAGCATGTGCCTGTAGATCGAAGAACATCAGTTGAGTGAAGGATTATGCGCATTATTATCATGGCGATATTGGACCTGTGGGACTCCTTGCTTGGCGCTAGTTGCAGGTCTCTTGTGATGGGAGAACGGCATCATCATGTGTTCACATACAATGTATACATTTGATCGCATATCCCTCTTTCTCCCTTTCTTCCCCTTCTTATTTTTTTTTATAGAAACCTTCACAGAAATACCCCTGTAGTAAATAAAAGACATATTTTTTTTGTTTACGTTTAGTGCACTACCGAGCGCAGGTCTATGGGACCTGGTCATGTGCAGTGTTTGGTTTTAGTTTAATATTTCAATTGTATTTTTTTTCTCCAAGTCATAACATGCCGGCAGGAAAATAACATCACTAGGTGAGACAAGCTGACACTGAATTAGCTTCGCTGATTGACAGGTGACGGTCTCGTTTAGAGAATGCGTGGGCTAAGACTATGTGCCTTCATTGGTCAGTTAGAGTTGAAACAGTGTCACATGACAACTTGCTGGGCTACCTTCTGGAGCCTAGCAGCAGGTATCTAAAGGGAAATTGGACAAGACAAGCAGTCGCCCGCTGACACTCGTTGACGATACATCGAAGAGGCCAAGGAACAGAAGAAAGAAGAAAGAAGACATGCACCCAACACTAGAGCTGAAGACACTTCCAAAAGGTGGGTGGGGGGGTGACACATCTAAACGGTAGAGGAGTAGGGGCCGAAACTAGACGTAGTTCATCCTGATGATGTCTTGAGCTAATTGGATCCTATTAAGGAGCAGTTGTGGTAGCAGACCACGAAACACGGTTGAAATTCCTTCCTCTGAAATGCAAGATCCAGTGCTGCTACTCCCTTCATGTTGTGCGTATTTGTAAGTCTTGTATGCTTTGGTTAGTTATGTCTGCACGATATCTTTCAAGAATCATCTCCAAAGCACCTATTACTGTTAATATAGGGGTTAAGGCGGCAAGATGGCCGAATCGCTTGCACGCCAGGCAAAATGCTTAGCGGCATTTCGTTCGTCTTTACGTTCTGAGTTCAAATTCCACCGAGGGCGACTTTGCCTTTCTTTTATCTCTTCAGAGTCGATAAATAAAGTACGAATCAAATACTAGGGTTTATGGAATCAAGTCTCCCCCTCCCTATAAAACTGCTTTAAATTGAAACATTTATTGTGGTTGTTTCAGTTTTCAATACTCTCTTTCTTGTTATATGTAAATCTTTAAGACTTATGGAATGGTGATGGTGTTGGTGGTAGTGCTGATGGTGGCTGTAGTAACAGGTGAAATAATGTTGGTTGTGGTAGTAGTAGTAGTGGTGGTGGTTCTGGCGCTGGTAATTGGTGAGATAGTGCTGGTGGTAGTATTGATGATGGTGGTGATGGCGGGGTAATAGGTCAAATTAAGTTTGGTGATGGTAATAGTAGTTGTAGTTGTATTAGTAATAATAATAGTAGTCGTAGTAGTGGTGGTGGTGGTGGTAGTGGTGGTAGTGGCAATTGACGAGGTAGCGTAAGTGTTAGTAGGAGTAACTGTGATTCTGGTGGTTTTATCGTTAGTGGTGATCTTCATGGTGATGACGATGATGACGGATATGGTTGTAATGACGATAGAGGTGGCGGCGGCGATGCTAACAGCAATGGTGATGCTAATGGTAACGATGATAACGTTGGTGGTGATAGTGTGGACAGCTGTAATGATAAGGCAGTGATGGTGGAGGTGGTGTTGGTGGTGCTTCTACTGTTGATAATGATGGTCCCCCCATTAGTTCTAGAGGAAGGCGGGTTACAATGCCATGGCTTTTGACTTTGTGTCAAAATTTGAAACAATCATGGTGGTCGTTTCAGTTTCCATTGCTTTCGTTCATGTTATATGTAAATCTTTATATTTAGATAATTTCTCAGTTTCTTTTTGAGCTACACCATCGTTTGTTGGGATTGATACTTCGATTAGGAGAAACTTCCATTCTTGATTGATCTTGACGAAAATATCTGGCCGAGTGACCTTGATCTTATCTATACCTGTTGCTACACCCCAGAGTATGATAGATCAATCATTCCCTGAGAGCTTCTCTAGTTTATGTCTATACCACCGCTTTCCTTTTGAACTTCCATAATACTGGCATAATTTTCAGTGTATGCAAATCCAACTCTGTCATGCTATTAAGATGTAGCCTTGGGAAGCTAATGACAATCTAGTTAATTGTTTCTTCACATCTCCACATATTCTGTAGTTATTCAACCTGCTTTGTTTTGTACTTTCGCGGTTTCTGATAAGAAATTTTTCATTCCATGCTGCAATAAAGACGCCTTCAATGTCAACTTCATGTCTTGCACCTCTCAGCCAACGCTATAATTTTTCCTTATCTATTTCCATAAAGTTTACTATTTTGTTCATGGCAAAAAAACAAAAAAAAAAACTCATTTTAACACTAATTCTTCACTATTTTTCACAAAGTGTCCATTACTGATTCACATTCTTCTTTAACTATCTGTTATTTCAGCCTCTGTTTTGTACCCGTTGACTACTCGAAGAGAGAAAATATCTAATTTTGTTGTTTTGTAGTCTTATAGTAAATATTTTATAATAGTTTTCTAGCTGCATAATTTCCTGTATTCGTTGTAAATATGATTAATGATTTGGGATGACAAATCTAAATCCCGTCATTATTTTCTGATTAGTCTCGCGAATTCATTTATAGTCCGGTAGAGAATATTATAACTATAGCTATACAGCAACAGTGTTAGTACACATTACCTTATTTTTTCCGCTTTTTTTTAGTTCTGTATTATGTATTACTGTAATGTACCATAAAATTCCTTCCTAATCTTTCTTTTTCATTTCTGTGCATAATAATCTGTCTAGTCCATTGATTCCTAAGTATTCGTAAGCCTGTGTTTGGTATAATTCTCTCATCTTTCATTATCTAACATTGATGCTAGCGTTCTTAATTTTCGATTCTTCGATGTTGCTTTGGTGTAGTTACTCAGAATGTATTTACTACGTCTATTTATTATTACTACAGTATTCATGGCTAATATTTCAACTATCCAACGAACACTATCAAAAGCCTTCAGGGAATCAATCAATGTTATTTTCAGACTTTTCTCTACTCCAGTACCCCAGCAATTTATGGATTTGCTGGTCAATAATTAATATCTACAACTACATTAGCTTTCGTTACATCTATTTTCTACTTCTAGGAACAGATTGCTTCTTTTCGATGCTTATTTATTGCGGTGAAATTCTGTAGGTTGTAGGACGATTTCTTGTTTTAAAAGGCTTAAGAATTTAATTTTCTCCACCATGAGTATCTCGCTAAACATCATTGTGACATTGTTGAATATTGATTTTAGGTTTTTGGGCAAGACCAGAAATTTCGAAGTAAGGGCTAATTCGGTTGCATTGATCCCAGTGTTCAACTTGTACTTATTCTATCGACCCCAAAAGTATGAAAGGGGAAGTAGACTTCGGCGAGATTTGAAGTCAGGACATGAAGACGAACGAAATACCAGTAGACATTTTGCTCACCGTGTAAACAATTCTGAAATATTGAAAGCAAAAACTTGGAATATTATCATTTTGTAGGGCTGTTAATTTGTTTCACTTGTTTCATTTTTTGTTTTTTTGTAATGCTTGGGCTACTCTTTATATTGTTAAGAACTCCCCCCCCCCCCCCCCCAAAATTTTTCAGGTGTTGTGTTTATTGTTTTGAGCAATATTATCCGTAATGGTTCTTTCTTGTCAATACCTATGCAATTCTATGGCAGCGAGCTGGCAGAAACGTTAGCACGCCGGGCGAAATGCTTGGCGGTATTTCGTCTGCCGCTACGTTCTGAGTTCAAATTCTGTCGAGGTCGACTCAGCTTTTCATCCTTTCGGAGTCGATAAATAAAGTAGCAGTTTCGTACTGGGGTCGATGTAATCGACTTAATCCCTTGTCTGTCCTTGTTTGTCCCCTCTATGTTTAGCCCCTGGTGGGCAATAAAGAAATAAGAAACTTTAGCACGCCAGGCGAAATGCTTACCGGTATGGCATCAGACTTTATGTTCTGAGTTGAAATTCCGCTGAGGTCGACTTTGCCTTTCATCCTTTCGGGGTCGATAAATTAAGTACCAGTTGCGTACTAGGGTTGATCTAATCGCATAGCCCCCTCCCCAAAATTTCAGGCCTTGTGTCTAGAGTAGAAAAGAATACCTATGCAATTCTGTAACGCAGTGAGCTGGCAAAATCGTTACTGCGCCGGACAAAGTACTTAGTGACATTTCATCAATCTTCACGTTCTGAATAACCTTCAAATTCCACGATGGTCGACTTTGCATTTCTTCTTTTCGGGGTCGATAAAGTAAGTACCTGTTAAACTTAATCCCCTAATCCCTTTGTCTGTTCTTGTTTGTCCCCTCTGTGTGTAGCCCCTTGGGGGCAATAAAGAAATAAGAATCGTTAGCATGCCGTGGGGCGAAATGCTTAGCGGCATTTCGACTGTTTTAACGTTCTAAGTTCAAATTCCACCGAAGTCAGCTTAATAAAATAAGTACCAGTTACGCACTGGGGTCGATGTCATTGACTTCACCCTTCCCCCAAAATTCCAGGCGTCGTGCCTATAATAGAAATGATTATCTCTATAGTTCTTCTCTCGTTGATACACGATATTTTGTAGTTTGTACTGACCTAATTAAAAAATGAAATTTTATCTTCGGGTGGGGGTTGAACTTGAGCTAATTTATTCGAAGAATTCTTGTAGATTTTCATACCGATTGATTCTTTGCGGTTCAGTAAGAATCTCTTGTTTCAGTTATTCATTGATTTTTTGTTTCCCAGACAATTCCTTATTTTCTGTTACATTATATGTCTTCAAGTTGGTCTCACCCCACCCTTTTTCTTTTATCTTAACTTGTAATTCAAAAATTCACATGACAGTTTTGCCAACAGACTAGTAATTGTGCAAATCTACCCCCTCCTCCTCGTTGTCCTTCTCTTCGCCTCCTCCCCCTCGTCCTCCTCCTTCTCCTCCTCGGCCTCCTCCTTTTCCTCCTCGTCCTCCTCCTCGACCTCCTCCTTCTCCTCCTCGTCCTCCTTCTCCTCCTCGTCCCCCTCCTTCTCCTCCTCGTCCTCCTCGTCCTCCTTCTCCTACTCCTCCCCTTCTCCTATTCCTCCTCCCACTACTACTACTACTACTACTACTACTACTACTACTACTGATGATGATGATGAGGATGATGATGATGATGAGGATGATGACATTGATGATGATGGTAGTGGTGATGATGATGGTAGTGGTGATGATGATGGTAGTGGTGATGATGATGGTAGTGGTGATGATGATGGTAATGGTAATGACGACGACGATAATGATGGTGATCATGATGATGATGCTATTTTCTTATTCAGGCAAAAGGCCAGCGCAATTTTGTAAAGGGAGTCAGTCGGCTGGTGCCTTATTCTATCGACTCCGAAGTGATGCAAGGAAGCAGAATTGACCTCAGAGAGACTCGAACAAAGCAGAATAACAAGTGTAATTATTTTAATGAAGAGATGAAACAGAACAAACAAACAATAAACAAAAACAAAAGGAAAAAAGGAAAAGAGAAATGTAAAACAAACGAAAAATTCGTTAAAAATATAAAATAAAAACGAAAGATAATGTAAAAGCAAAAGAAGATCTTAAATAAAATGTTAACGGATCTAAGAACATGAGGTAGAGGAAGTAGTAGTAGTAGTAGTAGTAGTAGTAGAAGTAGTAGCACTAGTAGTAGCAGCAGCAGCAGCAGCAGTAGTAGTATTACTAGTAGTAGCAGTAGTAGTAGTAGTGGTAGTACTAGTAGTAGCAGTAGTAGTAGTGGTAGTAGTAGTAGTAGCAGCAGCAGTAGTAGTAGTAGTAGCAGCAGCAGTAGTAGTAGTACTAGTAGTAGCAGTAGTAGTGGTGGTACTAGTAGTAGCAGCAGCAGCAGCAGCAGCAGTAGTAGTAGTAGTAGTAGAAGAAGAAGTAGTAGTAGTAGCAGTAATAGTAGTAGTAGTAGTAGTAGGTGGTGGTGGTGGTGGTGGAAATACCAGTTGAGTACGGGGGTGCAGGGATGTCAATGTATTCGACTTAACTTGCAACTTCTAATATTCTTTTCTACTCTTGGCACAAGGCCCGATATTTTGGTGCAGGACGCCGGTCGATTTGGTCGACACCAATACGCAACTGGTATTTAATTTATTGGCCCTGAAAGGATGAAAGGCAAAGTCGACCTCGGCAGAATTTGAACTCAGAACATAAAGGCTGACGAAATAACGCTAAGTATTTCGCCCGGCGAGTTAAGGTTTCTGCCAGCTCGTCGCCTTCCTACAACTTTTAATATTGCTGGCATTGTGCCTTAATTTGGAACCATTATTAAAATAAATAAAAAAAGATGTTCAGCGGTATTTCTGGTACTTTAAGTTCTGAGTTCAAATTCCACCGAGGCCAACTTTGTCACTCATCCTTTCGGGGCCGATGAAGTAAAGTACCAGCTGTGTACTGGGGTCGATGAAGTAAAGTACCAGTTGAACAATGTGGTCGATGTGATCGACCTACGCTATACTCCTAAAATTCCGGCTCTTTTGCTCTACATTTTGGAAAGAGTTATTTAAAAACCGTTTTCAAAAATAAATGATTATTATAATTATATCAATGTTATCATCATCATTAACATCATCAGCGGCAGCAGCAGTGGCACCATCATCATCATCATCATCATCATCTTAGGCGCTGGAGTGGCTGTGTGGTAAGTAGTTTGCTTACCAACCACATGGTCCCGTGTTCAGTCCCACTGCGTGGCACCTTGGGCAAGTGTCTTCTACTATAGCCTCGGGCCGACCAAAGCCTTGTGAGTGGACGGAAACTGGAAGAAGCCCGTCGTATATGAATATACATACATACATATATATATATATGTGTGTGTGTGTATGATTGTGCGTCTGTTTGTCACCCCAGCATCGCTTGACAACCGATGCTGGTGTGTTTACGTCCCCGTAAATTAGCGGATCGGCAAAAGAGACCGATAG
>NC_043009.1:57567852-57588767 GCF_006345805.1 Octopus sinensis | reverse complement strand
AGTTGAATATATATATATACATATATATATATATATATAGAGAGAGAGAGAGAGAGAGAGAAGGAGAGATAGGGAGAGTGAGGGAGGGCGGGAGAAAATGACAGAGGTGAAGTAAGAGGGGTCTGGACTGAGAAAAACCGTGAACATGCTAAAACTAAGGAAAAAAAAAAAAAAGAAAAAAAAAAGCAGATGATAAAACAATAAAAAAATTCTAAAATGAAAATGTCGTCTGCTTTAAGTTTTGTTTTTGTTTTTTTGTCTTTTGTTAATTTTTCTCTTGTTTTCCTTTTTTTTTTTCTATCAATAAAAATAAAAAAGAAATATAGTTAAGTATATAAAAAAAAAAGTCGTTGATTTTGTAATCAAGCACACCTACTTTTACCACCCCCACCTCCACCCCCACCTCCACCTCCACCCCCCACCTTCCAACTCCCGTATATACCCAACACCGTTTCCTTATAGAGAAGTCAAGTTGTTGCTACTGCTGCTGCGCTGCTACTACTACTACTACTACTACTACTACTACTACTACTACAATAATTACTACTACGGTAATTACTACTACTACTACTACTACTACTACTACTACTACTAAAATTACTGCTGCCATGTATGTGTATGTATATATATATATATATGTGTGTATGTATGTATATATGTGTATGTATGTATATATGTGTATGTATGTATGTATATATGAATGCATGTATGAATGTGTATGCATATATATGTGCATGCATGTGATAGATAGATAGATAGATAGATAGATAGATAGATAGATAGACAGACAGATAGAAAACGGATAGTTACAGACCGAGAGATAGACCGATAGATAGATCAATAGATAGATAGATAGATAGATAGATAGATAGATAGACAGACAGACAATCACCAGCTTAAATATAAATTAATAAAACAAAATATAAAAAATATTTACTTCAAAAAATTCCATTTCCCCGTTGTTCCCCCCCACCGAAAATAATAATAATAATAATAATAATAATAAAAAAAACTAAGAAAAACGAAAAAAGACAATTTATTAAGAACAATCTGGAAAAATCTGGAAACCACCCCCAAACATTAGTAAAAAAAACAATAATATAATAAAAATAATAATAATAATAATGATAATTCAGAGTTTTCCTTTTTTTTTTTCCCTGTCATAAAATATCTTCCCCGCCTCTTGCCTTGATGATTATCATACCACAGTGATGATGGTGGGGGTAGCGGCGGCGGTGGTGATGGCAGCGGTGGCTGTAGTCATAGTGGTGGTGGTGGTGGTTGTGGTGGCAGTGGTGGTGAGGTGGGGTGTTGGGGGTGTGAAAAAGGTTGGAGGTGCGGGTGAAGGCATGGAGAGTTAGTAATATAACATTGTTTATAGTCGGTACATCTGTACCGGTAATAGTATCTCCCCTCCCTCTCCCCCCCGCCACGTCCACTGTTTGATTTGATTTGCTCGCACACGCACCGCCATTACATCGCATTGTTTTATACACACACACACAGACACACACACATATAATCTAAATATATACATATATGTATATATAATATATATATATAATTATATATAATATATATATATATATAATATATATGTATATATACATTTTCTACATATTTAAGTATATACATAAATGTATACATATATGTATGTATGTACGTATATATGATATATATATATATATATATATATATATATATATTATATATATATATGTATGTGTGTATACGTATATATGTATATTTGTATGCACACACAGAGTTATATAATAGATGCATGCATGCCTCCATGCATATACATATACATACATATAATATACGTACATACATATATGCATATATATATATATATATATATATATATATATATATATGCATATATGTATGTACGTATATGTATATGTATGTATATGCATGGAGGCATGCATGCATCTAGTTATATAACTATGTGTGTGCATACAAATATACATATATACGTATACATATATATATATATATATATAATATATATCCACTTGCGTGTGTATATATGTATACATAAATATATATGTAAATATAGGATATAATTATATATATAATCATATATATAACTATATATATATATATATTATATATATATATATATATATATATATATATATATATACAATAAATTTATTATACAAATAATATAGTAAATATATATTTATACATACATGTATATATATATGCATATGTGTGTGTGTTTGTGTCTCTGTGTTTGTCCCCCCAACACCGATGCTGGTGTGTTTACGTCGGCGTTACTTAGCTGTTCGGCAAAAGAGATCGATAAAATAGTACTAGACTTACAAAAGAATAACTCCTGGGGTCAGTTTGCCCGACTAAAGGCGGTGCTCCAGCATGGCCACAGTCAAATGACTGAAACAAGTAAAAGAGTAAAAGCGTATATATATATATATATACATACATGCATATATATATATATATAATGTATATATATGTACATATATGTCCGTATATGCATATACATATATATTATATAATCATATATATATGTACATATAAATATATATATATATATATATATATATATGTGTGTGTGTGTGTGTGTGTGTGTATGTATAATATATGCGTGCATATATAACTGCGCGTAAAAACATACACACGCACTGAACACGCACTCACACACATAGGTGCACGCACCTACGCACGCACACGCACACGCACAAATGTATAGCTATTTATCTAGCTGTCAAGTGGCCGAAGGTCATGACGACATCATTAGAATTTGAGTGACAAAATGTATGGTACACACACACACACACACACACACACACACACACACAAAACACATACATACACACACATATACACGCACATCCCACCCCTCTCCCACACACAAGCACGCAAGCCTACACGCAGAGGCATGCACACACATACACACGCACGCATACACACGCACGCACGCACGCACGCACGCATGCATACACACGCTTTAGTCTCCTCTTCCTCATTTTCACTCTCTCTCACTCTCTTAGTCTGTCACTTGCCCGCTTAAACACACACACACACACAACGCACGCACGCACGCACGCACGCACGCACGCACGCACGCACGCACGCACGCACGCACTCACTCCGCCACTCTATTTGTCTATCTGTCTATCTATCTATCTACGTCTGTCTTAGACCATTTCCCTCTCTGTATCTCTCACTCACTCCCTCTCTCTCTCTCTCTCTCTGTCTTACTATCTCTCTATCTTCTCTATATGTCAGTATCTATCTCCACCTAAAGCAGGTCGACCTTACATACTTGTAGTGCAGTTGTACCGGCTGAAGTAAGTACAACATATGAAAAGCATGGGAATTCACTAAAGACAGCTGGGAGATGTGTGTGTGTGTTTGTGTGTGTGTGTGTATGTGTGTGTGTGCGTGTGAGATTGCTTCTCTAGTGTTTTTTCTATGTGTCTGAATGTGTGTATATGTGTGTACGTAGGGGAGAAGGTGTGGGGGGAGGAATAATACATGAAGGTCAATAGGAGGGGTGTGAGGGGGTGATAGAAATCATATTGAGTTACTGTTGGTTGTTGTTGTTGTTGTTGTTGTTGTTGTCGAAGTTTAGCCGCAGGTCAGCAGCCCTGGTTCAGCAGGCCACAATGATCAACGGCGTTCCAGAAATGACCAGCCCATCGATTAAGGGTATGTACTGTATGTATGTATGTCTACGTTATCTAGTTTTTTTCTGTTCCTTATCTAAGATGTTAAGGTTCTGTTTGAGGGAGAGTTGGGAGCGACTTTTAACAGGTTCAGCGACGGCCCAGAGGGAGCCTTACTGGGTGTCGTTTAACACACATTCACACACACAGAATCACACACAAGTACATATGTATGTAATACGCGTGTGAGTTTATGTATAACACTATGTATCCATATACACGTATCATGTATGCGTACTACATACATATATATATATACACACACACACACACACATGTATGCTCACATATGTATTCACGTATACATATATATATATATATATATATATATATACATATATACATACACCCACACACATATGTATATATGAAAACACACACACATATTATGTGTGTATATATATGTATATATATGTATATATATATATATATAGGTATATATATATAGATAGATAGATAGATAGATAGATAGATAGATAGATAGATAGATAGATAGATATGTATATATATATATATATATATATATATATATGATATATATATATACATATCTCTCTATATATAAACGGCAGTTTGTCTGTGCGTGTTTCTGTGTGTCTGTTTGCTTGTACCCTCACCCTGACCACGGCTTTCAACCGATTCTGATGAAACTTGACACACACATAGCCCAATGTCATAATTCAAAACTAACGCAGCGAAAATTTTGAAAAGTTCCCCCAGTTCTGAAAAAGATCGATAAATTCGACATGGGGTCGACAATCAGAAACACAAACCAACGATGGTCTAGGGGACGCAACTCGACCTTTTTAACTATCAAAAAAAATTTACCATCATTTTTTTCCCCATTTTTTTGCAATTTTTTGGCTATAACTCTCTAAAAATGCTTTATAGTTATTTCCCTTACAAACCCGAGCAACGCCGGGCGATACTGCTAGTATATAAATATAAATAAACAGACATATATATGTATATGTATGTATGTATATAAATAAGTTAACATTTTTAATGTCCTAAAGTTGATGAACCAACTATAGTTCTCTATTTTCTTATTTGCAATATAAGTTAATGGTAAAATATCTCTTTACCTTCACCCATTTAGTGCACAAGGTAAGTTAATTGCAATGTATTAATAATTGGATATTCTACCAACCGTATATTGGATAGATATTATCCCTTATTGGGTTGGATTCACAACCCCTAACTTTCTTGGAGTTATATAGACATATATATATATATATGTGTATATGTATATGTGTGTGTGTGTGAGTGAATATGTACATATGTATGTATATATGTGTATGTATATATATATATATATGTGTGTGTGTGTGTGTGAATATGTACATATGTATGTATATATGTGTATGTATATATATATATATGTGTGTGTGTGTGTGTGAATATGTACATATGTATGTATATATGTGTATGTATATATATATATATGTGTGTGTGTGTGTGTGAATATGTACATATGTATGTATATATGTGTATGTATATATATATATATGTGTGTGTGTGTGAGTGAATATGTACATATGTATGTATATATGTGTATGTATATATATATATGTGTGTGTGTGTGTGTGTGTGTGTGCTTGTGTGCCTGTGTGCGTGCCTATTTCTCATAAACACACACACACACTAACACACACACACACACGCACACACATACGCACACGTATACCACACCACTGCTTGGCAACCGGTGTTAATTCGTTTACTTCCGCGTAAAATTGCAGTTCAGCAACAGGTACCGATACAAGTAGCAAACTTTAGAAATGAGTACCGGGACGTCCATTTGTTCGACTGAACCTTTCAAATTAATGCTGCAGTATGGCCACAGTCCAATGCATGAAACAAGTAAAAGATTAAAAATAAAAGCATACACATAATTGCACACACATAAACATACATACGCACATACACACATAAATACATAATTCATACATACATACATACATACATACATACATACATACATACATACATACATACATACATACATACACGAAAAGAGAAACGGTACACAGTTATGTAAATTAGCTGCCCAGCGGATGTTAACGTAAAGCTGAAGATCAATGAAAAAGAGAACACCTATACCTGTAATTATTGGGGCCCTGGGATATGTAACACTCTGCCTAAATACCAATCATGAGAAATTAGGATTCCCAAAACCAGAAAGGAGAAAGCTGATTCGAAGTCTACAGATCCAATCCATCACTGGAACTGTAAAAATCTGTAAAAGTTTCCAGAAGTTTATCATTTAAATATATATGAGCAACTATATAGATATGCAACTATATAGATATGCAACTATATGTATGAAAATACATAGATAAAGCATACATACATACACATACATAATACATACATACATACATACATACATACATACTTACATACATACCATACATACTTACATACATACATAAATACATACGTACATACATACATACATAATACATACATACTACATACATACATACATACATACATAAATACATAATACATACATACTACATACATACATAATACATACATACATACATAAATACATACATACATACATAAATAATACATACATCATACATAAAACATACATACATACATACATACATATACATACATAATAAATACATACATAAATACATACATAAATACATACATAAATACATACATACATACATACATACATACATACATACATACATACATACAAAAATACCCTGTTGTTGATGTTAAAATTCCAATGAAGGAGCCTTGGATGTAGGTTAGAAACCGGTTCTTTCTCTATTGACAAGAAATCTTTGAAATAAACATAATAATGACATACATATATACATACTAGCAAGCATGCTTAAAAACATACATATATGCATGCATACACACATGAATGTATGCACTTACGCACACATGAATGGAAGTATTACTGTTCCTACAACAAGGTTTAAGGCTACGAAATAAGTACTAAAGCGGGATTGCCTGTATTATTTAGAGGGGGAATTCTACAGAATTGTGGTGCCCCAGCATGGCCTGAACCAATGGCTGAAACAAGTAAAAGAACAAAAGATGATGCACACGCACGCACGCACGCACACACGCGCACACACACGCACACACACACACACACACACACACACACACACACACACACACACACACATATATATATATAAAGGCGGCGAGCTGGCAGAAACGGTAGCACGCCGGGCGAAATGCGAAGCCGTATTTCGTCTGCCGTTACGTTGCGAGTTCAAATTCCGCCGAGGTCGACTTTACCTTTCATCCTTTCGGGGTCGATAAATTAAGTACCAGTTACGCACTGGGGTCGATGGAATCGACTTAATCCCTTTGTCTGTCCTTGTTTGTCCCCTCTGTGTTTAGCCCCTTGTGGGTAGTAAAGAAATACATATATATATGAATGTTTCTTTTTCCCGAAATTTTTCTTTGTCGGCTTAGCCATCTTCGGATGGCTTAGCTGGCCGAATATTCGAAGTCACTAACAACATATATATATATATATATATATATATATATATACATACAAATTGAGATAGGGGTTGTAAATGCAACCCTCCATGGGATAACGTATATCCAATATACTGCTAGTGAAGTACCCAACAAAGTTAATACATAAATGTTAATGATTGCGATGCAATCAATTCATTTACTGTATTATATGGGCAAAGGTCAAATGATTTACCACAAATTACTAATACAAGATAAGAAAATGGAGAAACACATCTAAATCAAATATCAATTACCAGATAATACTCAATCACATACTTTATTAAACCACCACATAAGAGACTGTAGGGTTAAACATATAAAAGCAGAACAAATCAGTGTACATAAAGGAATGTACATAAAAAAGTGTACATAAAAGAGTAATGCTGTATAATAAGTAGAATATATATAAAAGAGAATATAAATATAAGTAAATATAAATATAAGTATAGATTACATCTTACAGCTGTTTCGGCCAACCCAATAAGGGATAATATCCACCAATATACTGCTGGTAGAATACCCAGTGTTTTTTATTACATTGCAATTACATTACCTAGTGTACTAAATAGGTGTAGGTAAAGAAATATTTTACCATTAATTTATATAGCAATAAGAAAATAAAGGGGATCAATAGAATATAATGTCTAAAAGTTGATGAACCACCTATTGATTCTCTCCATGTTCTTATTGCTATATATATATATATACATACACAGAGATATATGCACACACACACATACATAGACATGTATTATATATATATATATATATATATATATATATATATATATATATATTCTTTTATTCTTTTACTTGGTTTAGTCATTTGACTGCGGCCATACTGGAGCACCGCCTTTAGTCGAGCAAATCGACCTCAGAACTTATTCTGCGTAAGCCTAGTACTTATTCTATCGGTCTCTTTTGCCGAACCGCTAAGTTATTGGGGATGTAAACATATGGGCGTCGGTTGTTAAGCGATGTTGCGGGTGGGGGTGAGGGGACAAACACAAACTCACTAACTTATACATACATACATAACATATATGTGTATATATATATATATATATATATATATTTATATATTAATATATATATATATAGATATATATATATATATATATATAACGACGGACTTATTTCAGTTTCCATCTACCAAATCCACTCACAAGGCTTTAGTTGGCCCAAGTCTATAATAAAAGACACTTGCCCAAGATACCACGTAGTGGGACTGAACCCGGAGCCATTTGGTTGGTAAGCAAGCTACTTACCACAGAGCCAATATACAGACACAAACACACACACACGTATATACATACATACATACATACATACATATATATATACATATACACACATATATGTGTGTGTGTGTGTGAGTGTGTGTGTGTGTGTTTGTGTGTGTGTGTGTTTGTGTGTGTGTGTGTCTGTGTGTGTGTGTGTGTGTGTGTGTGTGTATATATATATGTATAAGTGCGCTTGAGTATGCATACGTACATACATACATGGAGATGGAATACAACAATCTAACATCTTTAATTCGGAAGTCTTACCCATCCACTGATAATTATGTTACACTCACATGCGGAACGCAGTTTTTCCACATACCAATCTTTCTTTTATTGTAGAATGTCGTTCTTTGATACTATTTATATTATTAAAATATGTCAAGTTTACTCAGGTAAATTGCAGAAATTACCAATTCTATTTTATGGTAGATATTTGACATCATTGGTTAAACCACCATGAAATGTAATTTCGCAGTTAAAGTATTAATTTATACGCTACAACCGATCATATCCGGCACAATAAAAATCTGCAAAGCTTTCTTAAGATTTAAATTATCAATAAAGACACTTTTCTTCACGAATTAGCTATCAGGTAGGTGACCGGTTAAAAGCAACATTAAATTGAAAAGAGAAAAATAATACATACCTACATACATACATACATACCGTAAATCCTCGAGTATAGTTCACCCTTGAGTATAATACGCAGGGGATTTTTAGGGGGCTGTACATCTGAAAAGCCTAAACCTTTTGTATAATACGCACCCCTTCTCTAACTTGAGTCAAGGAAGTCTATATAACATCCTTGGTTTGTAAAAATGTATACGCTAACGTCCTTTATTATTATTGTATATATAACATAATGCAGACGTGTAGCTTTTTTGTGCATTCTGTTTGCAGAAAGAAAATAAAGAACTACAGTAATAACGTTTAATACATGTTGCTTACTGCAAGTTATGGATGATCTTTTATGATTCATTGCTTTCAGGCTTAGCTTAAGGTATTTCGCGGCCCGACATCCAAAATGCGTCTGAATAAACATTGCCGGACAGCAATAGAGTCTCGGACATTGCTTAGAAGATATTTTTCATTTTTAACCTCGTATATAGTACGCACTAGGGATTTTGCCCTTTAAATTTTGGAGAAAAAATACGCGGATTATACTCGAGGATTTACGGTACATACATATATACATACGTGCATACATACGTACGTACATACACACATACATACATACATACATACATACATACATACATACATACATACATACATACATACATACATACATACACACCCATTGCTCCAGGCCACTCAGCTGACGACTTGATGTTTAAATCAGATGTTACACTACAACTGTTAGCTGAGCGGACTGGAGCGACGTAAAATAAAGTGTCTTGCTGAAGGACACGATATGCCGCCAGTATCTAAACCTGAGCATGGAATTTTAAAAATCAAAATCCATGTTATCGAGATAAAGCATACAGAACGTGTACATATCTTTATTCAAGTTGTCTCTTATAACGCTGGTTTATTCATATTCAAACCTGATCTGTTATTGGCCTTCATTTTAATGTTTGTTATATATTGCCGTCTCGTTTGCGTAGAAGAAATACCATTAATATATCTATGTGTAGATGGGTTGGTTAGTTATTCTGTTATTCATATATTATAATTCTTTATTTTTTCTCTTTTTTTCTTTTTCTTTATTAAGGCGGCGAGCTGGCAGAAACGTTAGCACGCGGGCGGAATGCTTAGCAGTATTTCGTCTGCCGCTACGTTCTAGTTCAAATTCCGCCGAGGTAGACTTTGCCTTTCATCCTTTCGGTCGATTAAAAAGTACAGTTACACTGGGGTCGATATAATCGACTTAATCCGTTTGTCTGTCCTTGTTTGTGTGTCTCTGTGTTAGCCCTTGTAGGTAGTAAAGAAATAGGTATTTCGCCCGTCGTTACGTTCTGAGTTCAAATTCCGCCGAGGTTGACTGCCTTTAATCCTCTCGGGTTCGATAAAATAAGTGCCAGTTACGCACTGGGGTCGATATAATCGACTTAATCCGTTTGTCTGTCCTTGTTTGTCGTCTTGTGTGTAGCCCCTTGTAGGTAGTAAGAAATAGGATTTCGCCCGTCGTTACGTTCTGAGTTCAAATTCCGCCGAGGTTGACTTTGCCTTTAATCCTCTCGGGTTCGATAAAATAAGTGCCAGTTACGCACTGGGGTCGATATAATCGACTTAATCCGTTTGTCTGTCCTTGTTTGTCGTCTCTGTGTTTAGCCCCTTGTAGGTAGTAAAGAAATAGGTATTTCGCCCGTCGTTACGTTCTGAGTTCAAATTCCGCCGAGGTTGACTTTGCCTTTAATCCTCTCGGGTTCGATAAAATAAGTGCCAGTTACGCACTGGGGTCTATGTAATCGACTTAATCCGTTTGTCTGTCCTTGTTTGTCGTCTCTGTGTTTAGCCCCTTGTAGGTAGTAAAGAAATAGGTATTTCGCCCGTCGTTACGTTCTGAGTTCAATCCGCCGAGGTGACTTTGCCTTTAATCCTCTCGGGTTCGATAAAATAAGTGCCAGTACGCACTGGGGTCTATGTAATCGACTAATCCCTTTCCACCAAATTCAGGTCATGTGCCTAGTAGAAAGGATTAAAATAACTTCTTTTTTTTTTTTCATTTTATTATTTGAATTCTTTCGATAAGGAGAACTAATTTCTAACAAATAAAAAAAAAACAAAGTTCTGTTGCAAAGGAAGAAAATAGGTAAGAATGATAATTGTTAAATGTTGTTCTTTAGAAAAGTTTTGGCTATGAGGCGTAGGAGTGGCTGTGTGGTAAGTAGCTTGCTTACGAACCACATGGTTCCGGGTTCAGTCCCACCTTGACGAGTGTCTTCTACTATAGCCTCGGACTGACCAAAGCCTTGTGAGTGGATTTGGTAGACGGAAACTGAAAGAAGCCCGTC
Source organism: Octopus sinensis (assembly GCF_006345805.1). Taxonomy (NCBI): domain Eukaryota; kingdom Metazoa; phylum Mollusca; class Cephalopoda; order Octopoda; family Octopodidae; genus Octopus; species Octopus sinensis. The sequence goes on along the minus strand of NC_043009.1, from coordinate 57,577,313 downwards.
GTAGATATGTATAAGTATATATATATGTGTATGTGCGTGTGTATATGTTTGTGTGTCTGTGTTTGTCCCCCCCCCCAACATCGCTTGACAACCGATGCTGGTGTGTTTACGTCGCCGTAAGATAGCGGTTCGGCAAAAGAGACCGATAGAGTAAGTACTAGGCTTACAAAGTATAAGTAGATTTGCTCGACTAAAGGCGGTGCACCAGCATGGCCACAGTCAAATGACTGAAACAAGTAAAAGAGGATATGTCTTACGATGGCGGACTGCAGTTATCGTCGTCGTTATCGTCGTCGTCATCGCTGACGTCATCGTCGTCGTCTGTTGTATCTTGTGTCCGAAACATTTCAGTTTCCTCTTCACTGAGTAGGTCTACCGCGTTGATGGCGTTGGTGAATGACTAAGCAGGCCAATCCTTACGTAAAACAAAGAAGGCGAGCAAGATTTACCGGGTCGGATAGGATGACTGGTATTGTTGTTGTCGTTGTTGTTGTGTTGTTGTTGTTGTTGTTGTTGCATCAGGCATTCATTACGTTTTTTTTTTTTTTTCCTTTCTTTATCTTTCCTTAAACTTTTGACTACAGAAACGTCAATTCAAGCAGTGTTAGAGTGAAACCATTTGTTGAGATTTAGGGCCTCAGTTTCCCACGTTTCCGTTTCAATTCCGGCTCTTTTAAGGCTTGTCTTTTGCTGGTCTTTGTAACGAAGATAAGAACATCCTCATAGTTTCAACCAAGAATTAATTTCATCAAAGAGGATTGGCGAAAAAATTTCTCTTCTGGTATTGTAATCACTTACCCTAACCATGTTAGCCAATGTCTCATCATGGTGGATTCTATGCTTCGCCCTTTTTTTTTCTTTATCTAGGATAGCATTGTTGGTTGCATAGTGCTTTTGTTGTTTAAGACAGCGCGAGCTTTTTGATGTCCCAACGATAAAGTATCCATTTCTCACAGCCGTATAATGAAAAATCCCATTCACAACCTTGTAATAAAAAAAAACCCGTTCACGTTAGCTGGTCACTTTCTTTACCTAGAATATCCCAGCTTTTCGAGATTGTCCAAACATTTACTAATATAGCCATCTGCCTGCATCAGTAATCATTGGTATAAATGTGAATTTATAATCAATGTAATTAAGTTACAGGTTTTTTCGGTGGAATTTCCTATAAATATTTTCTTCCTCAATGATTTTAAAAGAAATGTTCAAATATATCAGGCTATTGATCTCGATGATAGAATATAATTTTTCTTCTCTTTCCCAAACAGCTCTTTCAGATCTGCTATGATTGAACTTTACGGATTTTTGAAGAGAATGTTCCAACAATATCTTTTGTGCTTATATGTACGTAGATATTCAACACACAACGGCGACGTCTATATTTATCCCAGGGCAGTTTGACCTACGAATGTCCTTGTATATTGCTTTAGTTACATCACGCGTCATTTGAAAAGCAGTACTTAAATGACACTTTTTGACAGCTGCTGACCGCGTATTGTCTTCCATAGAAATGTGACATACAGAGACTAGATAAAACAAGGGAAACACTTTGTTGAAATGGAGGTTTTATGATTTGATACAGAGCCGGTCCACCTCTGGCATCAATCACAGCTTTAATATTTTGAAGAGTCGTACAGGTTCTCTTTGGCGGCGAGCTGGCAGAATCGTTAGCACACCGGACGAAATGCGTAGCCGTATTTCGTCTGCCGTTACGTTCTGAGTTCAAATTCCGCCGAGGTCGACTTTGCCTTTCATCCTTTCGGGGTCGATAAATTAAGTACCAGTTACGCACTGGGGTCGATGTAATCGACTTAATCCCTTTGTCTGTCCTTGTTTGTCCTCTCTATGTTTAGCCCTTGTGGGTAGTAAAGAAATAGGTATTTCGTCTGCCGCTACGTTCTGAGTTCAAATTCCGTCGAGGTCGACTTTGCCTTTCATCCTTTCGGAGTCGATAAATTAAGTACCAGTTACGTACTGGGGTCGATATAATCGACTTAATCCCTTTGTCTGTCCTTGTTTGTCCTCTCTATGTTTAGCCCCTTGTGAGCAACAAAGAAATAAGAATCGTACAGGTTCTCAATGGTTGTTAGGGGAATTTTATGACATTCTTCAAATGAAATTTACTTTAGTTTCTTTCAGCGAAGACGTCGAATGGAAACGTCTCCTCACTTGTTGCTCCCGACTGCACCATAAATGCTTAATTATACTGAGGTCCTGTGATTGTTGGTGTCAAAGTGATCTACTTTACTTCTGTGCTCTTCCTACCGAATTAGAATAACATTAGCCGTATGAACCGGCCTATTATTTTTCTTGGAATATTTCTTTGCCATCCGAGAACAATGTTTGTATCATAGGGTGTGGACGGTACTAGGACAAAATCCACCCAGGGACAAAATCCCCGCAAGAGTAAATCCCGCCCCACCCTACAAGACAAAATCCCTGCAAGACAAAATCCCCCGAGATATTGTTCTTTCTTTATAATAACAATATTTTAGGAAAATGAAATTTTATAAAAAATTTTAAATAGTTATTAGTTGATATTTTGGGCTAAAATTTAGGAATAGATATAATCGCAGCGAAACTTCATGTGAAAATGCCAAACGTTTATTTAAAGCCTTAAATTACATGCAATGCTTCTAAGAAAATCTAATTATGTTTTTTTCTTGGTATTTTTGTGCAACTGATAAAATTCGTGACGTTGCATCCTTATATTTCGTTCTCGGTGGTTTAGTAGCGATACCAGCAATAGTCTGAGTCAGTTCGACATTTTGAAAGTTAATTGCTCGTCCTAAGATACTCGTATACTTCCAGATGACTGTATGGGAACACCCGGCAAGTGATACAAAATTCCGGTACCATCCTTCGACAGAATTATTCGTACAATGAAATTCAGTGTTTGTTCTTACGTGCATATTGCAAAGTGTCCTCGTTGACATGGCCTGCCGATATAAGTGCCTTCGAAGTAGCACTGGCAAAGCTTCTTCTGGCATAATATCATAGAGCTCTTCAAAAGCTTCCTGAACAGATTCAGGAGGTATAAAGGCAAGGGCTGCTACCATCCTCGTTTTGAGAGAAAAATCAACATTGTCTCGAAAATGCTTTCGAAAGCCAAACGCCTGTATTTTCCTATGCTCTTTTACTCTTTTTTTTTATTCTTTTACTTGTTTCAGTCATTTTGACTGCGACCATGCTGGAGCACCGCCTTTAGTCGAGCAAATCGACCCCAGGACTTATTCTTTGGAAGCCTAGTACTTATTCTATCGGTCTCTTTTGCCGAACCGGTAAGTTACGGGGGCGCAAACACACCAGCATCGGTTGTCAAGCGATGTTAGGGGGACAAACACAGACACACAACATATATACACACATGCATATATATATATATATATATATATATATATATATAGTATATATATATATATATATATATATATATATATATATAGGACGGGCTTCTTTCAGTTTCCGTCTACCAAATCCACTCACTAGGCATTGGCCGGCACGAGGCTATAGCAGAAGACACTTGCCCAAGGTGCCACGCAGTGGAAATGAACCCGGAACCATGTGGTTGGCAAGTAAACTACTTACCACACAGCCACTCCTGCGCCTAAATATATTTTGACACAAACGAAGGAGGCACCCTTTAACGTCCGTTTCAGGAAAGTTCACAAATAAAGTATTCAGCATTGCTTTTTTTTTTTTTCCAAAATCTATCACTGCACTCACAGGAGTGCAATTTGTCGAGTTCTTTACTTCCTGTACTAATTTTTTATAAGTTATCTGAGTCTTATCCGGCAAGAGTGCATAGATGCAGGCTATAGTGCGTTGAGTTGCTAAGGCATGAATCATATACAACTGGCTGAAAATTTCAGGGACAACTTTAAATGTTCCGTCAAAACACCAACAAGCAGAATTTTTTAGAAATTTCAGATATCAAAATCCTTTTACCGTCAAACGTTGAATCATGCAACAAAACTTTTTCCCCATTGACTATTTTTAAACAGTTTTCATGTATAATAAGATCTTGTGTATATGATGGCAACGGTAAATGGTTCCTTGGTTCCTTTCCTTCTGTTTATGGCGTCTTACATTTCGTCGGAGGTTACGGAGGGAAAGTAGTTTTGTAGCTATCTCTTCCGATATAGATGTACAAGCTTCGGCAATGATTTGTTGTGTAGTTTCTTTAGTTTTTGCTGCACGTTTTTTTAATTTCTTGAAACACTTTTTCAGCTTCCCACCTCGGTATATCTGGTGCGTGTGTGTGACTGTATAATTGTTCGATAATCTCACCTTGCTGCATTTTTACCTTTGCTTTACATCATACCTCAGACCTCCGTCGTTCACATTCGTAAGATACTACACCATTTGTTTTTCGTAAATATATCTCTCATGAGATAATTTCAACTTACTTTTGCTATTCTTCACAAGCTCCATCTTCTATGGATGGAAGTTAAGTGGGTTTATAAAAAGCCACCAAGTTGGAGTGAATCAGCCAAGCTTTACCAGCTAGAAATAGCAACCTAAATGCTTTTAAATCAGGTCCCAATGCTGGATGTTCAAGAACCAAATGAAGGGCAAATTTTCAATCCCAGTTCCTGCTGATTCTTAAAGCGTATAATATGTCTATGTAGAGCAAATGTAGACAGAGACACGGGGGTCCCAGAATTTCTCTTCTATCATTATAGAAGAACTTATTGTAAGCGTTACTGTTATTTTCATATGAAATAAGGCGACGATCGAGCAGAATCGTTAAAACGCCGAGAAAAATACTTAGCAGCATTTTGTCTGTCGATACGTTCTGAGTTCAAATTCCGCCGAGGTTGACTTTGCCCTTCATCCATTCGGACTCGATAAAATACGTACCAGTTGCATACTAAAATCGATATAACCGATCCTAGCATTGCGCCTATGATAGCAAGGATTATTTTAATATAATATATTAGTTTTGCTTGAGGAGATGTAAATGTTGCCTTCAGATTCTGTTGATATTTGTGATCCTGTTTACGAGCGATAAAAGGTATAAGGCTGAATTGAATGCTAGAACTGCAGGTGTTGGTACAGCAATTCGCCTGCTCCAGCATTCGATCCTCGGAAGAGGAGAGGTTAGTAAAAAATGAAGCCAAACTCGCCATCTACAATTCGATTTTGGTGCCTATTCTCACTTATGGTCATGAATGTTGGGTAATAACCACAAGAGTACGATCGAAATAGGGTTCGTCTGAAGTGTCTCTGGAGTAACCTTACTTGACATGGGACGTAGCTCAGAGATCAGTCGAACCGCTACTTCTTTGCATGGAGAGGTGACAGCTTTGGTACAATGGATTTGTGAAAAGAATGTCGCAGGAGAGAATCACAAGATGAATTCTTCAAGTCAAGCCAACATGCAGAAGAATTATGAATAGACCAAGAACGAGATGGATGGCTAATATCCATAGTCTTTTTGGTCGCGCTCGGCATTCAGCCGGAAAGTTTATTAGTGGTCACTTTTGATAAGGCCCTATAAAGAAGGTGACTGAAGACTCAATCACCCCACCCACTCCTCGGGAATGGTGGGCGAAAAAAATTGGTGTATGGATAGAATTTTCTTTTTTTATTTTCTTCTTTTTTCTTTATTTTTCTATTTTGTTGTCAATGCTCAAATGATTCTACCATGTAACATAAATCAAAAACTTGTTATTTAGGGTTTTTCTTCCCACAACTTCCCTCCTCCACCCCAGAATTCTCTCTCTCTCTCTCTCCCTCTCTCTCTCTCTCTCTCTCTCTCTCTCTCTCTCTCTCTCAGAATCGGCTGCATTTTGCTGTACGAAACATCGTGTGAGGTAAATCACTATGTCCTTACTTAAGAAATGGAGCAAAGCTGAGTGAGAAGCTAGCAAAGACGGTTCACAGAAAAAGTAGCATACGGCAAAAACCATTCAAAGCGAAAAATGGAAATAAACAAAACAGAATTCATGTTGTAGCACTAAGAATTCACATATGTAGAAGGCCGAGCTAAGTACAAACCTTATGTTAGACTTAAAGACCACAAACAAAACTCACCAATGATATGTCTTGTACATAAACAAATCAAGCCACACATACATACCCTGTATGCATATATATATATATATATTATATATGTATGTATATATGTATGTATGTTTATGTGTATACACAGGTCTTTATGTCCTCGGTGTTCGGAAACAACGAAAACAATCTTATTGAAAATAATTTCTTGGTCGAATAAACAAGGCTTCTCTGTTTTTGATATTAAGCTAACCATTAAGCCGGCGATGACGTCATACGACTTATGTATTAATTATACACAGGGATACATACATATAAATATACATATATATACATAAATAAATATATATTATATATATATAAATATATATATATATATATGAGTATATAGTATGTGTGTGTGTATGTATGTATGTATGTATGTGTGTGTATGTATGTATGTATGTATGTATGTATGTATGTATGTATGTACATATGCATGTATTTATATACACAAAAATATAAACATCTAAATGGTTATTGTAAAGGTATCAATGTGTGTATGCGAATATGACTGAAAGCAGATGACGTCCTGCTGAGCTTAAATGGAAGCTTAGCATCAAAAACGGAAAACTTTGGTTCATTCAAACCGATGAGCGTATATAGGTCATCTGTACACTCACACACACACACACACACACACACACACACACACACACACACATATATATATGCTTTTACTTGATTCAGTCATTGTACTGTGACCATGCTGTAGCACCGCCTCAAAGGGGTTTTAGTCGAAGAAATCGACCCCAGGACATGTTCTTTGTAAACCTGGTATTCTATCGCTTTATTTTCTGAATTGTTAAGTTACAGGGAGGTAAACACACCAATATCAGTTCTCAAGTGAGGTAGGAGGGGATAAACACAGACACATACACAAGTAAATATACATACATATATATATATAATATATATATATATATATATATATATTATTGTGTGTGTGTGTGTGTGTGTTGTGTTTGGTATGCATGTACGTGTGAGTGAGTGTATATATATATATATACATATACATATATATATATATATATGGTATATATACATATATATGTAATATATTATATATATATCTATATATAATATAATATATATAATATATATATATATGTGTGTGTGTGTGTGTATCTATCTATATATATATAGTAATCTGTCCCCACCAAAAAAATGGAGAACCAACGCAAAAAAATACAATGCGAGGACGTGAAACATGTAAAGTATAAGCAGACGCTGAAGGAAGGAAAGAAAGGTTGTTTAATGTTTCGAGCATAGCTCTTCTTCAGAAACAAAGGTAAGTTCAATAGAAAAGGAAGACGAAGGAAGAAAATCGGCAACGGTTCACATATGGTTACATTTTGAAATATATATATGTATGTATGTATGTATGTATGTATGTATGTATGTATGTATGTATGTATGTATGTATGTATGAATATATGTGTACGTGTGTATGCATGTGTATGTATGTGTTTTGTATACGTGTGTCAATGCATATCGTTCTTTTGTGTTATTTTTGATTTTGTGGAGTGAGGTTTGCAACCAATTATTTAGGTCTTTGTTTAATTTCGTAGTATGGTAAGGAAATTGTTAATTCTTTCGATTATTTCATTCCTGATGTTTAAATCAAATAAACACCAGCATCTAGGGGCGGTGGAGAATTAATTTAAAAAATAAGAACATCGTCAGCAAGAAGTGCCATACTGCACAACCGACTCATAATTTCTGATTGATAAAGAAACCCTTGAATAAAAGAATAATTTTAAGACGAAAGAGTCGTGAAGTCATAACAAAACAAAGAAAAATAGTGACAGAGAAACATGATAAAACGTGCGTGTCCATAAAAGTGGACAAAGTTATTAGTTGCCAGCGTTGCTGTTGTTACTGCTGCTGTTTCCACAATTGATTACCTGAAGTCAAAACCAGAGCACAGACTTATATTCAAAAATGTTCCAGTTTTGACCATTCATATTATATTCAGGCATTGTTAAGGCGGCGAGCTGGCAGAAACGTTAGCACGCCGGGCGAAATGCTTTATGGTATTTCGTCCGCCGTTACGTTCTGAGTTCAAATTCCGCCAAGGTCGACTTTGCCTTTCATCCTTTCGGGGTCGATTAAATAAGTACCAGTTACGCACTGGGGTCGATAAAATCGACTTCATCCGTTTGTCTGTCCTTGTTTGTCCCCTCTGTGTTTAGCCCCTTGTGGGTAGTAAAGAAATAGGTATTTCGTCTGCCGCTACGTTTTAAAGGCGGCGAGCTGGCAGAAACGTTAGTGCGCCGGGCGAAATGCTTAGCGGTATTTCGGCTGCCGTTACGTTCTGAGTTCAAATTCCGCCGAGGTCGACTTTGCCTTTCATCCTTTTGGGGTCGATAAATAAAGTACCAGTTACGCACTGGGGTCGATCTAATCGACTTAATCCGTTTGTCTGTCTTTGTTTGCCCCCTCTATTGCCCTTGTTGTGTACATATATACACACACTCGCACGCACATGCACACACACATACACACCTACACATTCACACACATGCACACGCATACATACACACACATACACACACACATACACATTCACACACATACGCACACATTCACACACACATACACACACACATATTAGTATCGCATTGATGTCAGTTATTCTACTGAAAATGAAACTTACTCATTCGCCAACCGTATGCGGTATTGATTACACACTTTTCTTTGAATTCAGGAAGTAAAGACGGACGAAATGCCACTAAGCATCTTGCCCGGCCCACTTACCATTCTGCCAGCTCAGCATATTTGAGTATGAGATATTAACTGTCGAATATACAGAATGCGTTTTCCGATTAGTCAAACAAGGAAGGGCAGTTTCTATATGCATTTCTTTTTTTCCCGGGGCTTTGCTGATTGTTGGGAAGAATGAAAGGTGTTATTCTTCAAAACTGGGATCTTGTTAACATTCTAGTAACAGAATGAACTCTGCTAAATGCAACCCACAAAACCAAGTGGTGGTGTTAAGCTAGACGGTGATTCTCAGCTGGGGTGGGGCATACGGTCCCTGAAGTTCCATATAAGACTTTTGGCGGTCCCCAAAACAAAATAGTAAATTGGGGATCCAGAATAGTATTTCAAGGGACCTCTGAAAAAATTTTGCTTTAGATGTATGTGTTGGTGTTTATTGTTAAGAAACAGCTTGGCTTCATTCTCTAACGCTTTACATAGTTCAGTCTACACAAGGAAAAATGTGAAAAACAAAATAAGAATTTTGAAAGAAATATTTATAAAATTAGTTTTTAGACATCGAATGGCTATGGGGGTCCAGCAGAATAAAATAATAATCAAAGGGGTCCATAAGTAAAAAAAAAAACGGAAACGGTTGAGAACCCCTGAGCTAGATGAAGAGAAGAAACAGTTACCCACTTGTTTCCTGGCTA
>NC_043009.1:57550352-57555352 GCF_006345805.1 Octopus sinensis | reverse complement strand
GTGGTGAAACAAACTTTTTGTCAGAATATTTTGCACAATAATTTTTTCAGAAATTTGGATATCTTTCTTATGGTTAACCATTCAACTTCAAATTACCATTGTTAATTGTTTGAAGTCAAGTTGACTTAGATGTACATAGAGTGTTATCGTATAGAATGGGAGTTCAATAAGGCGTTTTGAATTCATTATCTTGTGGTTAGTAACCCATTACCTTAAATTTGAAGCCATTAAGTCTTTAAATATCATTTTCCTGTGTTAAGTCTGTCGCCATGATGGTGTATCACCTTCAAAAATTTAATTGGTTATACTGACCTCAGTACGTATTTCAATCTGGCATTTATTTCATAGAAGTCTACTTGATGAACTGCCAACTTTGAGACGTAGTGGGACACAATACCAGATTTAACAACAAATGTAAACACACACACATTAGGTGCAAGAATGACTGTGAGGTTGAGAAGTTTGCTTCCCGACCACATGGTTCCACATTCAGACCCTCTGCATGGTACCTCGGGCAAGGTGTTTTCTACAATAGCCCTAGGCCAACCACACACTTGTGACTGAATTTCGTAGACGGAAACTGCAGCATCGTTCAGTGGAAACTGACCGAAAAATATGTTTATAAAGAGCGGTTTGCTTCATATTCTTCGTGTGACGATTTCTGTCCATAGCAAAGGAACAAATAATACATTATGGCTGTAGATCATAATACCCGGGCAACGCCGGAGTGCATTGCTTGTGTGCGTGTGTGTGTGTGTGTGTGTGTGTGTGTATGTGTAGGCTTAGACGTGTTGTTAAGAAGTTCACTTTGTAACCATATACTTTCCAATTCTGTTCCACTGCACAGTTCCTTGGGCTTCTACTACAAACACCGTCCGAGTAATGCCATGTGTGTGAATTTGGTAGACGGAAACTGTGTGGAAGCTTATCATATATATATGTGTGTGTGTGTAATTTTGTCTACTTGACAAACAGTTTTGGTTTGGTTTCTTTGGGAAATCTGATACCGATGCTTCAGTCAATGCAAGGTCCCAATACTCATCATTTTCTAAAAAAAAAAAAAACTGTTGATAGCATGCTTCCCAGTAAGTTTCACACACATGATCATTTACCCTCCTCGAATCTTGGAATGATTTGGGACCACGTACTTCATGCAAAAGGAGCCGTAAGTAGTAGCATTCTGCTTGGCTTCGAGGGAGACACTGTATATTCTTGCAAGGTACCACTCATTGTTTCTCCAGATGCAATACTTGGGTAATTGTGGGTAATGGTGTCTTTTTGCATCTTTATCTACTTGACACAACTTTAAAAAAGCAGTAAGGTTAGTTTCTTTTGGAGAAAGTGTTTGTTGCAAGGCTGTTTGGGTTGTAAAGATAACTCTGTTACCATTCTCTAGATCAGTGCTTTTCAACCTTTTTGCTGGAGTGGAACCCCAAGAAAACATTTCACTGGCTCGAGGAACCCCTGTGCAATAATTTAATTGTCTTATGCACACATATCTGCACAGGAGAATTAAAAATTACTGTCGATTTTAGCATTTTTGTAACTTCTTGCAGAATCCCTATGCTGTACTGGCGGAACCCTGGTTGAAAACCACTGCTCTAGATGGACACTTAGATGAATGATGGCTGGATGCCTCTCATGAATGGGAAAATTGAAGATGCGCCAAAAAACCTCATTGGAACTGATGTGTCTTCCCTGTCATACTGCGCAACTTGGTCATTTCTATTTATTTGCTGACAGCCGTTCTGCATAAGAGTACTTGTTGCTGCATCTAAACCTTTGTTTATATATTTGCAAACATAATGGAATTAACAGAGTTGCAAAATTCAACATTGACTCTGGCTACTTGTACATGTCTTTGCTTCACTGTAGACTACTGATCGTCTACATCTACCCCGACTCGTCTTGTAGAGAGTGAGAACATTGTTCTCGGAAACTTTCTCGAAAATTAAAATGGGAATTAAATGAAAAAATGAGTTACGTAGATATCTTCACAAGAGTGATTGAAATAAATGGCGATTGTGGAACGCTCCACGCACGCACGCACAAACACGCGTGCATACACATATACATACAGTCTCAAACATCAGATGAAATGGACGTGTGTATGAGAGAGAGAGGGGGAGAGAGAGAGAAGGGGTGTGTTGTTATGTATACGTACATGCATAAATAAGTATGCATACACCTTTTTTGTATGTATGTGTGCGTGTGTGTGTGAGAGAGAGTGTGAGTATCACTTAGACGTCACTCTCTCTCTCTCTCTCATACACACACACACACACGCAAAATCATTCATACACACACGCACACATACAAACAAAAAGATGTATGCATATGTATTTATGTATGTACGTATACATAACAACACATCCCTTGACTGACACGCTCTCTCTCTCTTCCCACTCTCTCACACATACATAAATGTATACAAACGTACATCAAAAACACACGCGTGTGTGCGTTTGTATATGTGTGTGTGAGAGAGAGAGGGGGGAGAGAGAGAAATAGGAGAGATAGAACATTGCAAATGATGAATGAAATAAAAATGAAATGAAAAAAATTGTATAAATAAAAGCTCGTTAAAAACTATCTTGTACCGAATATTTGAATTTGTGAACTTAGTAAATATTTCTTTCAGTAACGTATCGTAGTTATTTGCAAATAGAGAATTAAAACTTGAAATGAAAACATTAAAATAGGAAGTGAGAAGTTTTGCAAATGAAAACGGAAAATTTCGCCGTAGCTACGTCAATACCGGAAGTTGATATTGAGAAACCTTTTTAAAGAAGTGAATCATAAATATAAAACAATATTATTTATTTTTAATTAAAAAAATAAACTGAAGACCCTATCATGTATCCGAGGTCATGCATCCCAAATACGGAAGCAATTTGCGCAGCCGTTTTAGCGTGAAAAGCGAATATACACACACACATGTCTATTTAACATAAGAGGATATATACATAGTGATGGTTTACAAACGTATACAAACGTACATTAAACATCTGCAAACAACTACGATACGTTACTGAAAGAAATATTTACTAAGTTCACAAATTCAAATATTCGGTACAAGATAGTTTTTAACGAGCTTATATTTATACAATTTTTTCATTTAATTTTTATTTCATTCATTATTTGCAATGTTCTCTCTTCGCCACTTTCTCTCTCTCTCTCTTTCTCCCTCTCTCTCTCTCTCTCACGTGCACGCGCACACACACGTGTGTTTTTGATGTACGTTTGTATACATTTATGTATGTGTTAGAGAGAGAGAGCGTGTCAGTCAAAGGATATGTTGTAATAATAATAATAATAATAATGATAATGATAATAATAATAATAATAATAATAATAATAATAATAATAATAATGATAATAATAATAACATCGAAAAATACCTTAGTAATGAGAACCCAGGTTCAAAAATTTCCCCAAGACACCTGATGAAGGCTGGAGGATAGATCAGCCGAAACTTTGTGTTAACAACAAACAAGATGAGGTTAAATATCTGTCAAATCTAAATAATGTAAATAATGTATAGCGATGGTTTGTTGCCAACTTAATGCGGCAGTTCCAGGAGAGAGAAGAATACTACTGCTATTTAGCCCCAGGAAACACCGTTTCCAGTTGGGTATGTGACACAAGAGTTCTGTCATGCTCTTATATGTGTATATATATATATATATATATATAAAGTTAATCCAAACAAGAAAGCACAAAAAGACACAACAACGCGAGGACGTGGAACAAATATAGTATTATTGGACGCTCAGGAAAGAAGGAAAGAAGGAGGGTTTAACGTTTCGAGCGGAGCTCTTCGTCGGAAACATAGGAGAAGGGAAGACAGAGGAAAAAAAATTGCCAACGGTACACACGCGGTCACATTTTGAAAGACCGGAAGGAAATGGGTGAAGAAAGGTTTTTCAAAGACAGGAGAGTGGTTCTATATATATACTGTATATATATATATATATATAGATATAGATATACATATAAGAGGGAGGACAATTAGGTGGACATCTAATATGCTAAATGTGGCCTACATTTAGCATATTGGATGTCCACCTAGTGGTCATCCTTCTTATGTGTATATAATATAATTTTTCTGAATATTCAGATTTTTTCAATATCCTAGGCCACTGGTTTAAATTGATCAAATTAATATCAATTTTTACCTTATATTATTATTATTATTATTATTATTATTATTATTATTATTCTATGTTTGACTTTTGCCTTATATTTGTACAAGTTGGCTCCAAGTCTCACCCAGAGACCTAAAGAGACAACAGGGTTGGAAGTTCATGTTGTTGTTATGCCTAGTGTGCCATATATTATTATTATTATTATTATTATTATTATTATTATTATTATTATTATTATTATTATTATATATATTATTATTATGTGTGTGTATGTATGTATGTATATGTAAGTGTGTGCTTGTATCGATGTTTGTCCACCGCCACCATTTGGCCACCGGTTTACGTTCTCGTAAGCTAGCTGTTCGGCAAAAGGTACCACTAAAATTCTCTAATGTGGTGCCCCAGCTTGACTGATACAAATATAAGATGAACGATCGCTGTTTCACTGATATTTCTAAAAAAAAAAAAAAAAAGAAGGTAGGTATTTGTAAAATTTGTGTTGCATGATTGTTAAAGAAAAATTGAAGATGTTATCTTTTTGCCGCAGAATTTCTGCTTCTTTTGCAGACAAACTATAATGAGGAAACAGAGAAACAAATCAAAGTCAACTAGAAGGTTTTTGGCCGTTCGAATGTTGATGAAATCTTCTTGGAAAGTGTTGTTGCAGGTCATGAAACCTGGATGTACGTCTACGATATCGAAACACAAAATGGCGGTCGTCGCAGTTGGTTAGTTTATCGTCGCTTCTACCTAAACAGAACGCTGGCAACATTCAAAGGTGAAGGTGATTTTGAGTCTCTTTTCATAGAAGGGACGTTGTTTATTACGAGTTAGCATTGCGTGGTCAGATGC
>NC_043009.1:57532852-57545352 GCF_006345805.1 Octopus sinensis | reverse complement strand
CGTTTGTACTGGTTTTAGCTTTAAGGTTTTAGAGTTATGGTTTTAGGGTTAGGGCTTTAGGGCTAGGGTTGTCATAAATAACAGTGACAAACGAAAAATACACCGCCAGAAGTTCTTGTTTACAAACAACGGCAGTAATTTTATTCAGCTGAATACACGTCATTGATTAGTTGAAATTATCTAAATAGAACTACTTTCACGTGAAATTACTTTGTAAATATAAGTTTTTCTCAAAAATGCTGAGAGTAAAAGGTGTTTTATATGACACATTCTACCAATGTCCGAGGTTTTAAAGTGTTTAGTTACAAAAATTTTTTTTTTTTAAATCTGTAGGTCAAAAGGTAAGGATCCACCTCATATCATATCCATTATGCAAAAATTATAGGTCGCACATACATAATGTATGTATTTTGTTTATACGCCAAATTTGCTGCGTTATAGCGTCTGGGTAAACCTCCTTACATGATACTACATGGTGCTCCAGGTAAAACTCCCTACATGATGCTACATGTCACAGCCCATGAGACAGCTCACCTCAGAATCACTGTGAATGGTAGATACCTATATTTTGTCATTATCGTAGCTTATCAATACCTATTTCTTTACTACCCACAAGGGGCTAAACACAGAGGGGACAAACAAGGACAGACATAGGTATTAAGTCAATTACATCGACCCCAGTGCGTAACTGGTACTTAATTTATCGACCCCGAAAGGATGAAAGGCAAAGTCGACCTTGGCGGAATTTGAACTCACAACGTAACGCAGACGAAATACCGCTAAGCATTTCGCCCGGCGTGCTAACGTTTCTGCCAGCTCGCCGCCTTATCAATACCATGTACTCGGATCATCTCGGAAAGAAGAGAGTCGCAGGACTGCAATTTATATGCAAAGTGAAAGCATCATATTTGCTGATGTGCCGCGGCGTAGCACACGAGAAAGAAAATTGAATAACGAGTTCAAAGCACTCTATTAAAGTATCGTAAATCCTCGAGTATAATCCGCACTTTTTTCCCAAAATTTAAAGGTCAAAATCCCTAGTGCGTACTATATAAGAGGTTAAAAATGAAAATTATCTTCTAAGCAATGTCCGAGTCTCTATTTGCTGTCCGGCAATGCTTATTCAGACGCATTTTGTGATGTCGGGCGCGAAAATACCTTAAGCTAAGTCTGAAAGCAATGAAGTCATAAAAGAATTATCCATAACTTGCAGTAAGCAACATTTATTAAAATTAAAGTATTCAGATCACAGAATAACATGTAACAAAAACAATTTGCAAACATATTTACATTCCCATATAACAGTTAAGAACATCACCATTATTGTATTACGCATGCGCGGAAGTGTTTGTTCGACTTGGTGCTGCTGGCTTAATTACGCACGACTCAAGTTAGAGGAGTGTGTATTATACACAAGGTTTAGATTTTTCAGAGGTACAGACCCATAAAAATCCCCTGCGTATTATATTCAAGGGCGGACTACACTGGAAGATTTACGGTACATAAGAGGTGGTTATGTTTTTATCCGTTACATCACTTGGAATCACAGCAGGAAGAAAATACGTTGAATCGCTTTGGTTGTGCCGTCCAAAAGCTATAGATGTAATTCTCCTATGATGTAACACCACGACGTGCGCCATCCAGTGGCCAATGGATGAGACAACTAGTTTCAAGGGAGGTAACTGTCTACAAACGTAAACCAAACTTTGTTCCATCTATGTCTACTGGAATTCTGAAGGGGAAACGAACTTCCCGTCACAGACCAGACATTGATGAGAAGTGGAGTACTGAGTAGTTAAAGTTCTTTAAGAACATTAGGTGGCTTACCTCCACAACGCGATATAGAAACGTACTGTTAGTGCACTCAAGGTTTCCTTACAGAAACCCAGACAGGATTGGCTGATAGACCAGATGTGGACGAGGAGCGTACTATTGAGTTGGTCCTGACTTTATCACGTTATTATGTGGTGCTGACTTTATCTCTCGCCGCTAGGAATATCGTGTAAGAAGGAGAGAAAGAATCTGATGTGCACACGAATTTTTCTCACTTTTTCTTCAGCTAATCTGAAGGAGTTATAGAGTTATAGAGTATGTTTGTGTATCTGAAATCGAGATAATTACGAGTGCCCTTCACCTAATTTATGTTTGGAGTCATGGGCAAAGATAAACAATACTCTTTGTAGGTTTGTGGATGGATATGATAGTCTTGTAGGGACAACCTTGTAGTAAATCTGACGTCACGGTGCTAGTTGCAAAGGGGGAGCGTAACGTAATAGGCATTGTGGAAAATGGTGGCGGAGATAATGTAGTAGTATTTTTTTTTTTAAACCGAGAAGTTAGACTGAAGAGAAAATAATGAATACTAATTATGAATATAGAATTCTAAGTGGTGGGGACAAAAAAAAAAAAGGATCAAATATCAGAGAGAATCTATCTTCTTAATGTGAATTAATCAAGTGATGAGAAAGAAAGAAAGAAAGAAGAAAGAAAGAAAGAAAGAAAGAAAGAAGGAAGGAAAGAAAAGAAGAAAGAAAGAAAGAAAGAAAGAAAGACAGGAAGGAAGAGAGGAAGAAAGGTTGAAAGAAAGGATGAAAGAAAGAAAGAAAGAAGGAAGGAAGGAAGGAAGGAAGGAAGGAAGGAAGGATGAAAGAAAGAAAGGAGGGAAGAAAGAAAGAAAGAAAGAAAGAAAGAAAGGAAGGAAGGATGAAAGAAAGAAAGGAATGAAGAAAGAAAGAAAGAAAGAAAGAAAGAAAGAAAGAAAGAAAGAAAGAAAGAAAGAGGTGTATAGGTGGAGAGATGGAGACTACGTAAACAGTCGTACAAGGCCTTTATTTTTTTTTTTTAACAGACGGAAAGATAGTGAAAAATAATGAAAATTAATAAGTCTAATGAGATCTGGTTCGAAAGTCCTGAACTGCTTGAAATGTTGATAATGGGTGCTTCTGCACTTTTGTAACAACTTGAAACGAATAACACAGACGAAGTAGACGAACAACAACAACAACAATAGTAGTAGTAGTAGTAGTAGTAATAGCAGTAGTAGTAGTAGTAGTAGTAGTAGTAGTAGTAGTAGTAGTAGTAGTAGTAGTCACGATGGGTATACTGGGCTACGTATATTTTACCCCAGTGTCAATTTGATGGCATGCACTGTTCTCTCACTCAAAAGCAATAATAATAATAATAATAATAATAATAATAATAATAATAATAATAATAATAATAATAATAGTAATAGTAATAATCATAATAATAATAATCATAATAATAATAATAATAATAATAGTAGTAATAATAATAATAGTAATGATAATAATAATGATAATAATAATAATAACAACAACAACAACAATAATGATGATGATGATAATGATGATGATGATGATGATGATGATGATGATGATTACAACAACAACAACAATAATAATTACGTAAGAAACTGTCTGCTGGAAAACAATTGACTAGTCTAGCATGAGAAATAGAGAAACATTGTGTGAACAAAAATGAAAAGCCCATAAAAAGAAAAGAAAATGTTTAATAACCCAGACATTATGATCAAAGTCGAACGGTAAGAAGGATATGAACAAAGCCTTTGAAATCGCACTGGAAATACACAAAAAAAAAAGAACATGAATATAAGAGAAATAGAAATAATACGAAGTGAAAAGTGCTAATAATCACGTCCGCTCATGGCAGTCTATGCAATGGAGAGAAAGAGCATGGAAAAGTAATTTGTGGAAAAAAATAACTCAAAAAAAAAATACGATAAAGATGGTATATAGCAATGTTACTCAAAATGGTGGTTCATGAACCGGTGCCGGTCCGCGAGCCATCAACTGCCGGTACGTGGTGAGTTTCCAGAAAAGAAACATAAAACGCTTATAAAATGCTTATGAAATATTGTAATATTTGTTTACAAAATAAATATAAGGCGCAGGAGTGGCTGTGTGGTAAGTAGCTTGCTAACCAACCACATGGTTCCGGGTTCAGTCCCACTGCGTGGCATCTTCGGCAAGTGTCTTCTGCTATAGCCCCGGGCCGACCAATGCCTTGTGAGTGGATTTGGTAGAGGGAAACTGAAAGAAGCCTGTCGTATATATGTATATATATATATATATGTGTGTATATGTGTTTGTGTGTCTGTGTTTGTCCCCCTAGCATTGCTTGACAACCGATGCTGGTGTGTTTACGTCCCCGTAACTTAGCGGTTCGGCAAAAGAGACCGATAGAATAAGTACTGGGCTTACAAAAAAGAATAAGTCCCGGGGTCGATTTGCTCGACTAAAGGCGGTGCTCCAGCATGGCCGCAGTCAAATGACTGAAACAAGTAAAAAGAGAAAGAGAGAAAGATAAGATTTTTAAAATTGTAAATAATTTGTCTGGACACATTGGTCGTATACTCTCTAAGCTTAGACTAGTGTTATTCAGTGTGGTGGTCCGCGGACCGATGCCGGTCCGCGAGCCATCAGTGCTCGACGAATTTCCAGAAAAGAAAGAAACATTATAAAATGCTGATGTAATATTGTATTATTTGTTCACAAAGTAAATATACGGTAAAAAAAAAATTGTCAACTATTATTATATTCATTACTAGCAGTATCGCCCGGCGTTGCTCAGGTTTGTAAGGGAAATAACTATAAAGCATTTTTAGAGAGTTATAGCAAAAAAAGAGCCAAAAAATGGAAAAAAATGATGGTAAAAATTTTTTTAGTTAAAAAAGGTGGAGTTGCGTCCCCTAGACAGTTTGCGGTTTGTGTTTCTGATTCTCGACCCCATGTCGAATTTATCGATTTTTTTCAGAACTGGGGGAACTTTTCAAAATTTTCGCTGCGTTAGTTTTGAATTATGACATTGGGCTATGTGTGTGTCAAGTTTCATCAGAATCGGTTGAAAGCCGTGGTCAGGGTGAGGGTACAAGCAAACAGACACACAGAAACACGCACAGACAAACTGCCGTTTATATATAGAGAGATATATATTTCGTTTTTGGATTTGGTTTGCAAGATTCTTTATATGAGTTCGTGTGTTGAAGCATATTCTGTTGTGTCTGGGGAGAGTCATTTTCTTTTTGTGCCTTATAATATAACACACTCACCGATAAAATTTCCACTTTTTTCTTATTTTTAAGAAAAAGACGCAAGACGCAACGAAAATTTTAGAAAAATAAAAATAAGAAAAAAGTGGAAATTTTATCGATGAGTGTGTTATATTATAAGGCACAAAAAGAAAATGACTCTCCCCAGACACAACAGAATTATATATATTGTTTCCGGTATAAATTAATATTACTAAGAAATATTACCGGTCCCTGGTACATTTGAAAAAAAAACTGCCGGTACACCATATCAGATAGTTTGAGAAGCATTGGTATATAGCATATTTGATGGCATTTAAGACGCACTCGCTCCACTATCAACAAGGGTCCATTGCCAACATCAGCGGTGGAGACCCCATTAACAAAGAAAGCTGATGTACTTCGGTTCTGAAATAGCCTCAACCGAAAAGAATGTTAAAATGACCAAAGCATGGTCAGCCCTAAACAAACACGATATTGTCTGAAAACCAAACCTGTCAGACAACCATAAGAGGAATTTTTCTGTGCAACAGTAGAGCCAGTCCTTTTATATGGAGCAAAAGCCTGGACGCTTACTAAAAAACTAGAATCCAAGCTAGATGAAACTTACACACAAATGTTAAATATGTCTTGGAGAACTCATCCCACCAAGAAACAGCTGTATGAAGATCTCCCGCCTATTTCCACTATTATAAGGGAACGCCGCTTGCACTTTGCTAGACATTGCTGGTGCGCTAAGCAAGAGCTGACAAGAATTCTACTGCTATGAATGTCATAGTATGGCCGTACTTGACCAGGTCATCCGAACACATCTTATGTAGATCAATTCACAAGAGAAACTGCATATCTCCTCGAAGATAGATGGCGTAAACAGGTTAAAAATGTACGAGCAAACGCGACTAGAATTTCCCCTCCCCTCCAAAAATGTCACCAAATGTCCTATATATGAAGTTGGGCCTATATTACATGCTTTTTACATTAGTATCTCGACTTCTAGGGGTTTTAGGGTTGGCTACTCGATAAGAAATTACGATAAAGAATACAGAAGATATTGCAGTTATAAAACTGAACGAAAGCAGTGAGAGAAGAGAAAGGGAGAGAAACTAGAGTTGGAAGCAGAGGGAACTTCAAAAAGAAAAAAAGAGTATTTATGGGAGAGGGGTGTTAAATGCTAAAGATATGTGTACATATATATATATATATATACGAGCAAAAGGACGGTGCTGAGTTGTCAAACATTTAAACCAAATTTTCTCAAAACAACTTGTCCGACCGTCCCATTTTGTGGCATTATTTCAAGCCAGTCGGCTTTTCATGCGCAAACTGCACGTGCATTTTTCTCGCGTACGCGTAGTAGCGATCGCAACACCTGATGTTCTTGCGCGTACAAATGCACATTCCCATGGCTTTATCGATCGCATTCTCAACCTGGAATCGATTTTTGTAATTTTTTCAAGACTTATACACGCCCTGATACCGTTGGTATCTACATATCAAATTTGAGCGCAATCGGATGGAGGATGCCAGAGATCCTAGAAGACACACACACACACACACACACACACACAGATCGACAGAACGGATTTTATATCATTTTGTGTGTGTGTGTGTGTGTGGTGTGTGTGTGTGTGTAAGGAAAAGATATTGAAGAAAATTAGTGTTTTAAGAAAGAAGTGCATAAAATCTAGAAAGGCAATTTCAGTTAAACTTTACTAGGTGTGATAAATATAAGAAAATTATGAATACGACGTTTCTTAAGACGCTCAAGCATTTTGTATAAATTTCTGAAAGTCTTGAATTCAACTTGTTTTATAAATCAGTAGCACATTTAGCTACTACTTTCGGCGCATCAGAGAGCCATTGATATATATATCTGATTTAAGGCGGCGAGCCGGCAGAAACGTTAGCACGCGAGGCGAAAAGCTTTGCAATATTTCGTGTCTTTATGTTTTGAGTTCAAATCCGCCAAGGTCGACTTTACCTTTCATCCTTTCGAGGTCGATATATTAAGTACCAGTTAGGTACTTCGGGTCTTGTGCCTAGAATAGAAAAGGATGTATGTCTGATTTGTTTAACATCTCTATTATGGGTTGTATGTTATGGCTGGCTGTAGCCGAAAACACTCGATGAAAAATTCCACGAAGGAATGGAGACATGTGAAGGTGCGTGTGATTGTACGTGTGGTAAGCTTTCTGAACACCTGCTGTAAGAGGTGCCCATCACTGCCGCATCTGTGCGAAAGAGTGGAGGTCTTTAGCAGGACTAAAAAGCCGTATCAGTGCTGCCTATATTCACAAATAAACGATGTGGTGAAGGCGCGTGGCTTAGTAGTTAGGGTGTTCGACTTACGATCGTAAGGTTGTAAGATCAATTCCCGGTGACGCATTGTGTCCTTGAGCAAGACACCTTATTTCACGCTGCTTCAGTCCACTCAGCTGGCAAAAATGAGTAGTGTCTGTGATTAAAAGGGCCAGCCTTGTCACAGTCTGTGTCACGCTGAATCTCCCTCAGAACTACGTTAAGTGTTCGCGTGTCTGTGGAATGCTCAGCCACTTGCACGTTAAAACCACGAGTAGGCTGTTCCGTTGATCGGATCAGCTGGAACTCTCGTCATCGTAACCGAAGGAGTACCAGTTTTAACTTTAAGCGGTGTCATGTTTAGAAATGTAGTTGCAGGTAGTATGTATGTATGTATGTATGTATGTATGTATGTATGTATGTATGTATGTATGTATGTATGTATGTATGTATGTATGTATGTATGTATGTGTGCGTGTGTGTGTATTAAGTTGGAAAGATGGTCTTGTCTCATGTTTTATATGATCACTTTAAGCACTTTTTGAATATTTACGGTAAAATAAATATTAACATTAATATTGGAATATTTTATTTCTTACTTTTCAGATCACTTTCTGCCTTTGTGCCTTAAATTCCTATTGATTTTCTCCTTTTAAAATTAGTTTACAAAGACTCACAGCAGACACTGCAAACCGTACCAATTCAAAAAGAATTCGTCAGCAATGAAAACGGCAAAAAAAAAACATTAGTTTTGTCTATGGTAATGAAACTTTAAGTGTCCGGATAGGCCAACAGGAGTTTAACCAGTTGGGTGACCAAGTCCTATTAATATTGAACTTCCGAAAACTGTAGCTGAGGAAACTGCGCGAGGATTAGCAAAACAGTTAATTTCAAGTCATACTTCGATTATATAACACTTTCATGAACTAAGAAAAGTGTTTAAATGTCTAAACTTGGTCAAAGGCTTCCCTATCTTCATCGAACATCTCAGCTTAACCTAGGAGTTGCTCTCTACTCGTCATTCAAAAGTAGATTTGCTGTCGAACACCTTTATTTACTAATTCCGTTCAGAAAAAAAAATATAAAGAGGAAGAAATCTTAGTTTTACTTTAAAACACTCTATAAGACTTGCGTCCCCAAAGTCCATTCTCTCCTCACCGTGGTGGGGACGCTGGCAACGGGTAGGTCAGAGCTATGCCGTCGGGAACTTCGGTTCCTGGTAGGGCCACCCAAGGCGGATTGGTCAGACACCGAGTGGTATTAGGGCCACAACCCGGCAGACGGAGCTCTGGTGAAAATCCTCGGAGTGTCTGTTTCGGCAACCGGCGGCTTCTCGGTCGTTCTGTCCCTGCGTCTGCGGACAATCTGCGGCAAACAGGATGTCTCTACATGCGGGATTGTTGGGGACCGCTTGTGAAATCCATAAATTTCCACGAAACTTCTTCCAAGGAAGAAGCCGACTCAACCCGCCCAGGGTGAATGTCGCCACAAGTACAAGTACAAGTAAGTACTATAAGACTTGAAATCCCTTGGAATCTAGACAAGTACCCCGTTCCCCATTTCCTTCTACAAAAGGTATTTTAACCCGAAATTTCGAAATATTAAATGTTGTACGGTAAAAAAAAATTAACCTTTGTTCTCATTTATATTTGATATTTTCCCAAATTCATTGCCGTGATTTTGAAAATCATTGTTTGTATATGTATATATGCGTATATGTTTTATTTGATATAAAAAATATTTTCAGTACACATGCACTCAAGTGAGTTCCGATTTCCCACGCGTAACCCACCCATCTGTTCCATCTCTTCACTACCGTGCCCATCCCCGCTGCAACATGAACACCGTATGTCTGTTCAACGGTCAGTATATACATTCATAAAAAGCAAAGTACACGCGCACTTACACACACACACACACACACACACACACACACACACACATTTAATTTATACACATACATACATTACAAACATACATTAATACACACATATACATAAAAACATAAATACACAAAAACACATAAAAATGCATAAAAACACAATAAAAACACACGCACACATATACATAAAAACACACAAATACGGTCATACATAAAGCGTACAGATATATACAGAAACAAATGAGCGCGCGCGCACCCACACACCTGTTGCTAAGTGCGCTGGAAAGACTCTCTCGACCCTTGATGAGTTTAGCTTCTGGATTAATATATACGGAATGAAATCAAGGATAATACTATGGATTTTTACTGAAAATTGCGCCTCACAGAAGCGCCTCACCAGCGAAGATGACTCAATAGTAAAAAAAACAAAAGCGAATACTGTCCTACAAAAGGCAGAAATAAAGCACTTGATTGTCTTTCTAGATTTTATGCACCTCTTCCTTAAAACACTAATTTTCTTCAATATATCTCTTCCTTACAAAGATATATATATATATATAGTTAATCCAAACATGAAAACACAAAAAAACACAGCAACGCGAGGACGTGGAACAAATATAGTATTATTGGGCGCTCAGGAAAGAAGGGAAGAAGGAGGGTTTGACGTTTCGAGCGGAGCTCTTCGTCGGAAACAAAGGAGAAGGAAAGATCTCGAGAAGGGAAGAGAGAGGAAAAAAAAATTGCTGGCGGTGCTCACGAGGTCACATGTTGAAAGGTCTGGGAATCGTAACCGCTGCCCTAACCACTGGGCTATTGCGCGTCCATATATATATATATATATATATATATATATATATATATATTAAGCATTTAGCACCTCTCTCCCATAAACACTCTTTATCTCTGCTTGCAGTTCCCTCTACTTCCAACACTAGTTTCTCTCCCTCTTTCTCTTCTCTCATTGCTTCCGTTCAGGTTTATAACCGCATTCTTTATCGTCATTTTTCTTTCACGCACCCTCACTAGCAAATATATATATATATTCCTTATACGTAAATCTTATTGCATCTCTTACGATATTTATGATACAGTAAAGAGCAGCAGATTTCTTTATATCTCTTCTTCATTTTCTTCTTTATCGATTTTTTTCCCATTCCCATCTTAACATTCTTTCCCTACACTCATTATTTTTTCCCCTCTATCTCTAGCTTATGTAAAGATAATTCGTTCAACCGTCAGGTTTATGTCCCAACTTAATTTTCCAGATATTACTTTTGCTAAGCCTCGTTTCGACCAAATTTTTAAAACCATAATATATCATGGTTAAGGTACGTAAAAGAGGAAAAAGATGCTAGTTGCTACGAGTAAGAGACAACACAAAACTTGGTGCAGATAAAGTGAAAGAACACAATTTTCTTATGGTTGTTAGCATAGTTAACTCTATATAACAACTACATAGGTTTCTGTAAACGTAATACAGGATGAGGCGAAAAACCTATTGGGGGTTTCTCTGCTGCCCTCATCCCCAGTATAATTATAAATATTCTCTGCTGCTCTCACCCCCAGTATAATATAAATAAGAATAATAGAACATACAGTATATGTATGTTCTATTATTCTTTTATTCTTTCACTTGTTTCATGTTTCAGTCAGTTGACTGCGGCCATGCTGCAACACCGCCTTTAGTCGAACAAATCGACCCTGACTTATTCTTTTGTAAGCCTAGTACTTATGTTATCCGTCTCTTTTTCCGAACCGCTAAGTTACGGGGACGTAAGCACACCAATATCGGTGATGGTGGTGGGGACAAACATAGACACACAAATACATACATACATACATACATACATACATATATATATATATATATATGTACGATGAGCTTCTTTCAGTTTCCGTCTACCAAATTCACTTACAAGGCTTTGGTCGGCCTGAGAGTATAGTATAAAATACTTATCCAACGTGCTACGCAGTGGGACTGAACCCGGAACCATGTGGTTGGTAAGCAAGCTTCTAACCACACAGCCACTCCTGTATTCTTTTTTTTAGGAGGAGGGAACATCAGTTATATATTTGTATGTATATGTATATATGTATATATGTATGCATGCATGTATATTTATGTAATATATAGTTTCACTAGAATTCAGATGAGCACAGCAATATAGGTCAATATACTGTTGTTTGTTCCTTCTCGAGCCTTGCCTGGCTCATAAGGGCCGGTTTTCTGGTTTCAATGGCGTATAGGTTCCCCACCTGGACGGGACGCCGGTCCGTCGCAGGTGAGCTGCAAGATGCAGGAGGAAAGAGTGAGAGAAAGTTGCGGCGAAAGAGTCAGCAGAAGTTCGTCATTACCTTCTGCCGGAGCCGCGTGGAGCTTAGGTGTTTCGCTCATAAACACACACATCACCCGGCCTGAGATTCGAACCCGCGATCCCTCGACCGGGAGTCCGCTGCTCTAACCACTAAGCCATGTGCCTCCACCACTATACTGTGGTTATCTAAATTTCTAATGTTCGATCTTTGTTTCTCAGTCATAAACCACAATGACGTTCAATAAAACCTTGCATAGTTTCATTGCTGGATTAAAGAAACTGAAATTTTCGAAATACGAGTTAGACGATTTGTTTTCTTAGCCTGAAGCCCCACCAGTTTTTCGACATTGATGTTTAACATGACTAAACGTACTGTTAGTTTTGGATACAAATATGAATTTATTATCTGGTTAGAAAAGTTGTTGCAAAGACGAGGTCCTTGTATGTCTGATCCCCACCCAATCACCACCATAACCCAATTTTCCTAGACTGATATTTACCATAAATATACTTAGTGGTAACTATGAAAACATACGTACTGAAGATTTATAGCTTTCGATGCTGTTGGTTATGTAAGATAGCAATCTTTGTCAAATTGATTTTATACAGAGACGAGTGTTTACTGTCTTGAATGGTGGAAATTGTGAAGTCGTTGAAATCGGCGTTATGTTCTCATATCTATAAGTCTTTTCAATGGAATATTTTCTTTGGATTTTAAGTCTACAAAAAAAATCGCTTGATTATGTAAGAGTTGTATTAACAATTTCTCTCTGACAGACATTTTTTTTTTACTTTTTTTTTCAGTAAACTGAATGTACCTGTTTTCAAAACTGCTATGTGTTTTATTTAGGGTGAATTTCATCCCAGTAAATTTTTAACTGTCAATAAAAGCCGATAGAAAGATCTTCATTGACTTTCTGTTAGCGTCTGGCTA
>NC_043009.1:57500352-57525352 GCF_006345805.1 Octopus sinensis | reverse complement strand
GTAATATATATTGTTAATAATGATGACAGAAAGAAAATGGAGAATTTGGATGTATAAATAATTTATTTGTATGATATAATGTGGTTGAAAGTTTGTTATAAAAATTATAGAAATATATTATAAAAAGAAATGGCAGACGTCCAAAGCCTACATATATGTTTCCGTTCGTGCCACTAGCTGATTAGTATTTCTAAACATTTGGGTAAGGTCTTATGCTAAAAATTGGTCGTCATTTTCAACTATATCGGGAAGAATCTCATCAGGGTTTTATGAGCTTTTAGTACAAAGGTTAACATATTTTTTGAAAGGATACACACGAATAACCAGGGATTGTTTTCGATTAAAATATATTTAGATTAATATTATTGGGGATCCATAAGAAAATTCTATGGCTGTTGTAAATTTTCTTTACTTAGTTACTTTATGAATTTTGTTGTTGTTTTTATTGTACTGATTATATTTTTGAATTAAAAACGCCCATGCTTGTAAACATAGACATATCTTAAATCAGTCTATTTCATAATTTAGCAGTCCTTGCATGGAATTTTTGAGACTAGTATGCAAAAATGTGGATTTTTTTATTAATTCACTTGCGGATATGAATCGAAACAAATTGTTGGATTTATATTTGTTTTAATTATTTGTTATTTTATATAGTATCTTTTTATAATATATTACATTATATAATAGTATAAATAAATTTTTAATATGTCAGTTGTATTTCTCTATTTCCTTTAATATTTGTATATATATATATATATATATATATATATAAAGATATATAGAGAGCAAGACAGACAGACAGATAGATAGATAGATAGATAGAGATAGATAGATAGATAGAGAGATAGATAGTAGATAGATAGATAGATAGATAGATAGATAGATAGATAGATAGATAGACAGACAGACAGACAGATAGATAGATAGATAGATAGATAGATAGATAGATAGTTAGATAGATAGATAGATAGATAGATAGATAGATAGATAGATAGATAGATAGATAGATAGATACTATCAAACTATTGGATAGACGTTGAGTTCATTGACTCTGATGAGTACATGTACCCTTTATTTCGTGTGTTTTTTTATCCTGCAGCGTGTCCACAAATCATCCGCCTCACCAAGCGTGTTAAGTTTGGTGGAATGTCTGCTTAGAACGACAAGCATGTGATCATGTAACAGATTATGTTAACCTGTAGCACACATGAGCGACCAGGCATAACCATACATATTTACATGCATACATACTCACTCAAATATATCCACACTCGCATGTACACACACACATACAAACACACACACACACATATCTCCATACATATATGTACATACATATATGTATGTATATATGTGTGTGTGTGTGTGTGTGTATGTGTGTGTGTATGTATGTGGTGTGTTTGTATGTGGGTGTGTGTATATATATCATATATATGTATATATATATATTATATATATATATATATATATATATATTATATATATATATATATATACATACATATACATGCATATGTGTGTGTATGTATGTACGCATGTATGTATTTATGTATGTATGTATGTATGTATGTATGTATGTATATGTATGTATACAGACATATACATACATATGCATATGCTTTGTTACATGGAAAATTAATGTCACCCGCACCTTTTTTCCGCCGATGCATTCCGGAGATATTCACAGCTTATGAGCCGGAGCTGGTCACAACATTCTCACTAGACAAAGGAAAGAAGTCTGGTCAGGATAAACGCCCTCATTTAGTAGATAACCGAGAAAATAAATTGTTGACCAATCAAAGATATCAACGTCCAGTCTTTCTCCTTTATATCCTATGTCAAATTTTATAAGTATCCTGGAACTAATAGAAATATTTCATAAATTTGCTATCGTGCATAAAGTCAGATTGACAAAAGAATATGTTCAGTGTTTATCTGACTTTTGGAGGTCTGAAAGTCAAAGCTGTCTGCATTGAATCAGACTGTATCTTACGATGCTTTTGCAGTGGCAATGTTAGCAGCAACATTTGTGATACAAGACTGATTGCTTGAAGAGGTCCGCTCTTCAGACATCAGGTCTAGAGATATACTAAGCACCACAAGTATATCCTGTTTCAATAGGGACATAGAATCTATGAGGGTTAGAAAGGGAGAGAAGTAGATGTAGAAGGTCTGTTCATACCATTCTTTGAAGACCGAGACGTATCGCTCAGACAAAACCTACAGTAATGTAAAGATAATAAAAATAAATACACTACAAAATGTACCTGCGGCGAAAAATATTTTGCGAGTAGATGACGAATTAGTACTCTTAAGTAGGTAGTCATGGTATACAGCCGTTTAGGGCGGCGAGCTGGCAGAAACGTTAGCACGCCGGGCGAAATGCTTAGTGGTATTTCGTCTGTCGTTACGTTCTGAGTTCAAATTCCGCCGAGGTCGACTTTGCCTTTCATCCTTTCGGGGTCGATAAATTAAATACCAGTTACGCACTGGGGTCGATGTAATCGACTTAATCCGTTTGTCTGTCCTTGTTTGTCCTCTCTGTGTTTAGCCCCTTGTGGGTAGTAAAGAAATAGGTATACAGCCGTTTCATGTGACACAAGTATGGCTGAACTTAGCGATTTGAACAGAAACTTGGAGGAGAAATACATATAATATCAACATGTTTTTCGCTGAACTATTACCATCAACGTCGAACATTTCCATCAACCATGGGTCTCCTTGTTAAACTTGGGCACTCTTTTGCATGTTTACCAAGTTGTGTTTCCAAAATTCTTGTTTCCAAAAAACGAGACATTTTATGTATTTCTCAAGTCATGTCTCTTATTTTAATCTTAATGCCTTAATATGTATGTACGTAACAAAAAAAAAATGAAAAGCAACTTCGCTTTCCATTAACCTCCATAACTTAAAGCTCATAACCCAAGCCCTAAATGTAACAACCTCGTTGATGAAATATCCACACTGAAACTGTGTTTGTTCAACCAATACATGAAATAGAAAAGCTAAGGTAGATAGCGAGGGAGACAAAGTATCGATAAGACCTCTTTCAACAGACATCTAAACGTCGTAGCTAGACATACTGGAAAAAGCAACAATACCTCTCACAAATTACACCCCACGATGGGGTGCTGAAAAGAGGCTTTGAGCAAAAGAAAAGGCAGGGGGATCAGTTATGATTTTATTTAATATATTCCCTTCTCAGATTCACAGACTTATTGCAGCGGTCCTTTAGTTTTTCTAATCCCTGTAGAAGAACTTGGAAGGTTGGGCCTCCAACCAGGCCTTTCGCGACACCCTTACATCCAGGAACTTTTCAATACTCCCTCGTACAATCGTAAATAAAGGTTATATTGAAGAATATACTTTCTGGTCGCTTAGTCTGCTAAAAATAGTAGCAAGATCTCTCACATACCACTTACTGGATGACCCCCTTTGGTCATGAATAACCATGGGATTGCACCTAGAAAGTTACCCATCGAGGTATAAGTCTAGGAAAGGTTGTTTGTGGAAGGGAAGTAGTCGCCCATGCATACCAGCCTCCCCTCTCCACGCCACCGATGTTACCCAAGGGAAAGGCAAAGGCTGATACAGCTTGGCATCAGTGACGTCGAGGCTTATTTCTACAGCTGAGTGAACTGGAGCAACGTGAAATAAAGTGTCTTGCTTAAGAACACAACACGCAGTCCGGTCCGGAAATCGAACTCAAAACTTCACGATCGTAAGCTCGATGCTCGAATCACTGAGCCATGCGCCTTCACGACCACATACTATCGGCTTAAAACTATATCTAACAACATAGCTCCTGGTATTAAAAAAATGACGAGATTGTCACGACTAGATCATATTTCATTGTAATTTTCTAAAAAACATAACTCACCTGGCCTTGCACAATAGCAACTAAATTTCATTCAAGCCAACGAAGGAAAGAATCTGTTCAGTCGCTCTGCATGCTAGCAATAGCAAATATATTATTAACAAATAACGCCATACTGTCTTATATTAATATTGTTCCTAATGTGGTATGTAACTAAATCAAATGCCAATTCTGCTGATATATATATACAGGGGTTGGACAAAATAATGGAAACACCTTAAAATTTCAAACGAATTTATTTTAATATGGGGTAGGACCGCTTTGGCAGTAATTACAGCTTGAATTCAATGAAGTATGGAGTCGTACGAAGTTTGAATTATTTCCAAAGGAATTTTTGTCCATTCTTCAGCTAAAACAGTTTCCAGTTCTTGTAGTGATGATGGTGGAGGGTACCGACTCCTTTTTTTTTTAAATGCACCATAAATGTTCAATAATATTGAGATCTGGGGACAGCGGTGACCAGATAAGATGTTCAGTTTCACTGGAATGTTCCTCATGCCATTCAGTAACAACTTTAGCAGTGTGAATTGGTGCATTATCATCCTGAAAGATTGCGCTTCCATCCGGAGACATTTCCGCAACCATAGGATGAATTTGATCAGATAAACTGCTTAAATACTCTTGACTATTAATTCTGCCATGAAGGAAAACCCTTGGACCGGTGGATTTCCAAGCTATAGCCCACTAGATCATCACAGATCTTCCTCCATGTTTAACAGTTGGAAGAAGGCAGTCTGGGTAAAATGCTTCTTTTGAAAATAACATTCTTCCACTGCTCTAGGGACCAATTCTGTAGGTTTTTACTCCACTCTAAACGCTTTGCAACATTTGTTTTTGAAAGTAGTGGTTTTCTAATTGCAGCCCTCCCGTGAAATCCGGTTTTGTGCAGCTCCCCGTGAACATTTTTTTCTGGAAACTGGGTTCTCAAGGTGGTCATTAAGCTCTGCAGTAATTTTGGGAGCTGTACTTTTGTGATCCTTTCTAACAATTCTCATAAGAGTCCGATGGTCTCTATCTGAAAGTTTTGATTTTCTTCCGGAGTTTTGTTTCGACGAGGAGGTTTTTTCCCTTTCTCAAAGGCTGTCATTACTTTCGAGGCAGTACTTCTTGACGCACCAACCATTTCGGCTGTTTTCGTAACGCTAGCGCCTGCCATACGAGCACCAACTATTTGACCTCTTTGAAAGTCCGATAGAACTGTCATCTTAATGAATTTTAATTACTTTATGCTGATGATATACGAAAAGAAACAGCAATTTTAGCACAACACATCAAGCAACACTAATATTAATCAAAATTATGATGCTATGATGCTAGGTGTTTCCATTATTTTGTCCAACTCCTGTATATATATATATATATATATATACAAAGAGAGAGAGAGAGAGCTAAAATAATATAGAGCTACAACAACACAGATCTAAGTATATCTTCATTTAAAACCCTATATGTTTTATTTCTATATCAATCATGGAAGGTTCTAATCTATACTCATATATGAAACACAAACACATACGCACACACACGTACAGATGGTGTGCGCAAGCACAAATACACACAGACGCATACTACATATCAACACACATCAGACGAAATACCGCTTAGCATTTCGCCTAGCATGCCAATGATTCTGCCAGCTCGCTGCCTTAGATGATGATGATGATGATAATAATAATAATAATAATAATAATAATAATAATAATAATAATAATAATAATAATAATAATAACGCTTTCAAATTTTGGCACGGGGCCAGCAATTTCAGGGGAGGGCTAAGTCGATTACATCGACCCCAATGCTCAGCTATTACTAATTTTATCGACTCCGAAAGACAAAGTCGACTTCGGCGGAATTTGAACACAAACCGTAAAGACGATCAAAATGCCGCTAAACTAGTTGATTACACAGGTCCCAGTACTCAACCCCGAAAAGATGAAAGTCAAAGTCGGCTTAGGCGGAATTTGAACTCAGAACGTAAAGCCGGAAGGAAGGCTGACAAACAGTTTGTCCGGCATGCTAAACAAACGTATAGGAAGAACAAAAAAAAAAGGAAAGTAAAAAAGAAAAGAATTAAAAAAAAAGAAAAGAATCTTTGACTGGTTCTAACCAGTTATTTGAGGCCATGTTGGGGCAACGCCATCTATATTGATGAGTTTTTTTTCTGAACTTTCAATTGGTGGGAAACAGAAAAAACAACCGGTCGAAAGATGGAGTGAACGTGTTGTTTATAAAGGACACAAGTTTGACTTTAAACTTAAAACATCGTCATTTAGTGTCATAAACGAGGTCTGGATTGAAGAGGAAAATAAAAGAAGAATAAACAGAAATAATAACGAGGAAGAAAGAATAAAAAAGGAAAGAATGAATGAAACAGAGAAAGAATAGTAAAAAAAGATTACATATTTGAATTTTAAATCAAAGATATGGGGTCTATTTGAATAAATGTTAAGTGGTGGAACTGGTAGAGTAACAGCCAAAATTTGTGGATGCCTTGAGCTCTCCTCTCTTCTGAGTTCGGATTTCACTGCATATGGCTTTGAGTTAAATTTCTTCTTGGGTCGGTAATATAAAAGTTTATACACAGCAGCGACCTGATATGGGTCTGATACAAGGCGGCGAGCTGGCAGAAACGTTAGCACGCCGGGCGAAATGCTTAGCGGTATTTCGTCGACCGCTACGTTCTGAGTTCAAATTCCGCCGAGGTCGACTTTGCCTTTCATCCTTTCGGAGTCGATTAAATAAGTACCAGTTACGCACTGGAGTCGATGTAATCGACTTAATCCCTTTGTCTGTCCTTGTTTGTCCTCTCTGTGTTTAGCCCCTTGTGGGTAGTAAAGAAATAGGTATTTTGTCTGCCGCTACGTTCTGAGTTCAAATTCCGCGAGGTCGACTTTGCCTTTCATCCTTTCGGGGACGATTAAATAAGTACCAGTTACGCACTGCGGTTGATATTATCGACTTAATCTGTTTGTCTGTCCTTGTTTGTCCCCTCTGTGTGCAGCCCCTTGTGGGCAATAAAGAAATAAGAAACGTTAGCCTGCCGGGTGAAATGCTTAACGGTATTTTGCCTGTCTTTATGTTCTGAGTTCAAATTCCGCCGAGGTCGACTTTGCTTTTCATCCTTTCGGGGTCGATAAGTTAAGTCCCACTTGCGTACTGGGGTCGATCTAATCGACTATCCTCCTCCCCGCCCCAAATTTCAGGCCTTGTGCCTATAGAAGTCAGGATTATTATTATTATTATTATTATTATTATTATTATTATTATTATTATTATTATTATTATTATTTAATCCTAGACATCTCCAGTATTGCCAGATGCTCAAAGGTATTCACCATATTGACAAAACCAATTGGTAAAATAACCACCCGTACGGTTCTATACTTAAGAGATGAGGAATTATGTACATTATTTATATTCGACGGATATTTGTCTTCATCTTGTTTGTTGTTAACACAACGTTTCGGCTGATATACCCTCCAGCTTTCTTCAGGTGTCTTGGGGAAATTCGAACCTGGGTTCTCATTCCGAAGGTATTTTTTTTTCAGTGTTATTATTATTATTATTATTATTATTATTATTATTGCTATTGTTCAGGTCACTGCTTGGAATCGAACTCGGAATCTTGGGGTTAGTAGCCCACGCTCTTAACCACTACACCATATGCCCGTGGGCTATGTGGTTAAGAGCGCGGGATACTAACCCCAAGATTCCGGGTTCGATTCCAAGCAGTGATTCAAAATATCTGAGATGGGTTATTGTTTATAAGATTATGTATACTTTTTCAGACCGTTAATATCATCATTAAATGTTTTACTATTTATATTTACATTATCTTTCGCTCGGTTTTATTTGCAAACGTCATCAGGTGTCCGAAACCCACTCATATTTTTTCTCGCCAGCCACTTTTCTCATTCATTCTCTTCCTTTACATTTCTCCAAAATTTTTCATCTGATGAATGACGAGCATCTGAAGCGTCAATACTCTTTTATTTATTTTTAAGAACTACATTAAGACGAAGTTTATTAAAACCCCCTTTATTAAAACTCTCGTTTTCATTGCCTGTATAGTGTATTGATAGTAAAAAAGTGGCCCTCTTCAGTCATGGGATTGCACCTAGAAAGTTTCCCTCCAGAACACAAGTCCTGGCAAGGTTGTTTATAGAAGACCAGCAGTTGCCCACGCATACCTGCCTCCCCTTCTCACTCCACCGATGTCGTCCAAAGGAAAGGCAAAGGCCGATACAGCTTGGCACCAGTGAACTGGAGCAGCGAAGAATAAAGTGTCATGTTCAAAAACACAACACACAGTCCAGCCCGGGATTCGAACTCACTACCTCATGATTGAGCCCGATACTCAAACCACTGAACCATGCGCCTTCGCTATTGATATTACTAAACTGTAGAAAACTAGGTCAATAGCATTAAAAAAATTTTAAGACGATAGAAATTTAGAATTTCTCCAACACACTAAACGGTATTAAAACACCCATTGCGCAGCACCTTTAGCAAGAATCTTCCACTAGAGCCCCTGCCGACCAATACCGTGGGAGTGAGGATGATAGAATAAAACTCTTCGTGTACATCAGTTGAGAAGAAATTTGTCGAAGCCTGTGTTGATAGTAGACAGCTGCTACTGATGATGCACAAATGCGAAGAAATCATGGCGTCTTTTGCATTCGCGCTGTGCCAATTTGGGGCATTCGCTAACGATGTGCCATACCGTTTTACCCCTCTCACCACACATTCTGCATTTGTCGCTATCGGTACTGTTGTTTATTCTGCTCTTCATATAGTTGGTCCTTGATGCTTGTTCCTGAGCTGCGCACACGAGTGCTTGTCTCTATCTTCAGGTCACTCCTCCTCATCCATAGCCATCGGTCTTCTGTATCTGTCTATCTGTCTTGGCGTTCACATCTCTTGCAAACTGACCGCACATTTTCTTTTCCTCCTATGTTTTTCTTCTTTTTTTGGTTCATTTCTCGTTTAAATTTTTTAAATTTTTCTTTAGTTACACAATTTTCGTCTGATATTCTTCTGTGCTTTTTAGCCATATTTGTCTATACGAGATGCATTTTCCAGAAGAATACTGCAGTATTGTGTTTTTCTAAAAAGATGTACGGATTACTCTTTGATACTAATACTGCTTCCGTTGCTTTCAACGAATATTATAAGTATATATATATATATATATATATATATATATATATGTGTGTGTGTGTGTGGTGTGTGTGTGTATGTATGTATATATGTATGTATGCATGTGTGTATGTATGTGTGTATGTGTTTGTCTTTGTGTTGTGTTAGTCCCCCACCATCACCACCACCTATTTCTTTATTACCCACAAGGGGCTAAACATAGAGGGGACAAACAAGGACAGACATAGGTATTAAGTCGATTACATCGACCCCAGTGCGTAACTGGTACTTAATTTATCGACCCCGAAAGGATGAAAGGTAAAGCTGACCTCGATGGAATTTGAACTCAGAACGTAACGGCAGGCGAAATACCGCTAAGCATTTCGCCCGGCGTGCTAACGTTTCTGCCAGCTCGCCGCCTTGACAACCCGTGTTGGTTTGTTTATGCCCCTGTAACTTAATACGCCGCACTATTTACATAGATGTATTCGTATAAGAAACGCCGTAGCTCTCAGTGCTGGCTCTAAATTCTATAGAGAATCTGTAGAGATAAACTCAAAATGTTTATGTATATATACGTGTGTGTGTGTGTGTATTTCTATGTATGTATGTATGTATGTATGTATGTATGTATGTATGTATATGCACAAGAGTGTGTGAAAAGTTCCTGGCTTTAGGTAAAAGAAAATACAGGAGGATCATTTAATCATGATTTTATTCAACATATTCTCCTCGCAGATTCACACACTTATTGCAACGGTCCTTCAGTTTTTCTAAGTCCTGTAAAAGAACTCGGAAGTTTGGGGCTCCAACCAGGCCTTTCACAACAACCTTAAAGTCAGGACCTTTTCAGCACCCCTTCGTACATATGTTTACATTCTATTAGCTTACTGTTGGGCAACAGAGACCGACAGAATAATTATCAAACAGGGATCAATTTGTTCGCATTAAACCCTTGAAAAGGTGGAAGCGCGTGGCTTAGTGGTTAGGGTGTCAGCATTATGATCGTAAGATTGTGGTTTCGATTCCTGGGCCAGGCGACGCGTTGTGTTCTTGAGCAAAACACTTCATTTCACGTTGCTCCAGCCGGCAAAAATGAGTAACGCTGCGATGGACTGGCGTCCCGTCCAGCTGGGGAATACATATGCCATTGAAACCGAGAAACCAGGCCCATGAGCATGGCTAGGCTTTAAAAGGGCGCATTTATTTTTTTTAAACCCTTGAAAAGGAGTGCACTAGCATGGCTGCTGTCCAATGACTTAAACGAGTAAAAGATTACAGAAGAAAGCTATCTGTATAATGCTGCTACATACGACATGCTTAACCATCTTGCCATCAAATTGTTCTGTAAACACGGTGTAAATCAAATACCACCCTTAAAACCACCATCCACCGAACAGAAAGCAAAAGCGAAAATATATGGAAATTACAATTCTTTAGGTTAGCAAACATAGGTTAGTAAATATAGGTTAATAGATATAGGTTAGTAAATATACACCGGTCTGCTAGTATACTTACATTGGTGTAGTAAACATGTTTTTCGCGTCTATATATATGTGTGCGTACATATATATATATGGGTATGTATGAGTGTGTGTGTGTGTGTATGTGTGTCTGTGACTGTGCATATGTATTTATATGCTTAGCATATGCACGTGGGATGTATTGTATGCTGCTAGATAAATTCCTTAGTCCTTATTCCTAATTCACTTGCGTTATTAAAATGAAAGACGCAGATTCGTAACAGATATATGATCCGCACCATCCCGCAAAATAAAGAGAGCGATTGGGCTTGAATGGCCGTGTATACACTGGCACCCACCGACACACACTTACACGAAGAAAAAAGACACTATGCTTAGATTGGATAGATAGATAGATAGATAGATAGATAGATAGATAGATAGATAGATAGATAGATAGATAGATAGATAGATAGATAGATAGATAGATAGCCACTCACATCCATACACGGGTGCACACACACACACACGCATCTCTTTCACTCTCCCACTCTCTCTCTCTTTCCCCCTCCCACTTTCTCTCTCTCTCTTTCCCTCTCCCACTTTCTCTCTCTCTTTCCCCCTCCCACTTTCTCTTTCTCTTTCATTCTCTCTCTCTCTCTCTCTCTCAAATTTAAGGGGTGGAGATTAGTCGATTACAATGACTCCAGTACTTGAATGGTGCTTTTTTTATCGACCTCGAACAATGACAGATAAAGTCGACCTCGGCGGGAAAATGTTGATAATAATAATAATAATAATAATAATAATAATAATAATAATAATAATAATAATAATAATAATTGACTGGATGGAATAAAATCCAAGCAGTTAATACGTGGGCGACAGCATCACTTCGGTATGGAGCGGGAATTCTAAAATGGCAAAAGAGAGAAGTGAAGAAAATGGATACCAAGACCAGAAAAATGTTGACAGTACAGGGAGCCTTCCACCCTAAAAGTGACACCGATAGGCAGTACTTGTTCGGAAGAAAGGGTGGAATAAGACTGCATCGAGGCAGAGGAAAACAGCTTAGGGTGGTTTATAAAAAATGCTGTGGAGCCACTGCTGAAAAACACAAAGGCCGGCCTTATCAAAACTGAAATTGTGGAATTAAAGAAAAATTTAAACAAGAAATTAAAAAAAACAGAAAAGTCATGTAAGGAAAATGTACGGTCAGTTTGCAAGGTACGTGAACGCTAAGGCAGATAAAGAGGACCGATGGCTATGGATGAGGAGGAGTGACCTGAAGACAGAGACAGAAGCACTCATATGCGCAGCTCAGGTTCAAGCGTTAAGGACAAACTATATGAAGTGCAGAATAGACAACACTACTGATATTGACAAATGCAGAGCGTATGGTGAGAGGAGTGAAATGGTATAGCACATCGTTAATGAATGCCCGAATCTGGCACAACGCGAATACAAAAGACGCCATGACTATGCGGCAAGAATGATCAATTGGGAGCTCTGTGGAAATCACGGCCGACAGAGAGCAATGATGTGGTATGAGGAAACTCCAGGAGGAGTCGCCGAAAATGAGAATTACAAAATCCTGTGAGATGCAATGATCCAGTACGACCACCCGACCACACATCGGAAACCAGACATTGTTATGATGAATTGAAATAGTATGCCTCGGTGACAACAGAATCGATGTGAAAGAAGAAGAAAAAACAATGACGAGTTGAAATGGCAAATACGAAGGCTGTGGTCAATGAAGAGAGTAGACGTCTTACCAATAGCATTTGGTGTACTTGGAAGATCAGAACTCGACTACCAGCACGGCTGGAAAAGTTTGCAAGTGTAAAAAGGGTGCAAGTGTGAAGGTAGAACACCTACAAAAATCAGCATTGCTTGGAACTGCAAGAATTCCTCGCAGGGTTCTTGAAGCATGACCAGTAAACAAGTGGCACTTTCCATCATACCCAGCAAAATAAGCTGTGACTTTTCGTATAAAATAATAATTGTTGTTCCTGTTGTTGTTGCTGTTGTTATTGTTGTTGTTGCTGTTGCTGTTATTTTTCTTCTTGTTGATGATGGTGTTATACGCACAGTCAGTTCTTGAAGAATAAAGGTGAGATTGGTTGGAAAAAACCCGGCAATTGCTGCAGAAAGGAGACATAAAAGCACCCAGAGTGCAGTGCTCAAGAACAAGCTCTCAGAACAAACTACTCCAAATATCACATTGATAAAAGCACTGACTCGCCATGGTGTTGGATGTGCTCTGAGAAGGGAGAAAGTATAAACCATATTGTTAGTGAGTAATGTAAACTCGAACAGCACTAATAAAAAAAGGAGACACGACAATGTGGCCAGATATGTCCATTATCTGTTGTGTGGTAACGCAAACCTCGAGAGAGCTGAACAATGGTATGAACACAAGCCAGACGGAGTAATGGAAAACGAACCTTACAAAATACTCTGGGATTTTAACATGCAGTGCGACCAAGTCATAGAGGCGAGACGACCAGATAACGGGATCATCCATAAAGAGGGGAAAGAAGTAAAGGTAATAGATGTTGCAATATCAGGCGATTTGAGGGTGAAATGTAAGGAAACAGAAAAGATTGAGAAATACCAGCCACTGGAGGACAAGATAAGAAGGTTATGGGGCATGAGGAAAGTAATGGTGATACCCGTTGTAACTGGAGCATTAGGAGCAGTTTCCAAGGGCTTTGAAAAACATATTAAGAATATTGGAGTTCCCGTCAGGCTCGAGGTGATCCAGAAGACAGCATTGTCGGGTACAGCACGCATTCTGAGGAGAGGATTATCTCTCAGAGTCACAGGAGAAAGCACTCCTTGAACCCTTTGGTGATTTCTTGTTGCCTGCTTTCAAGTAAAGAATAACCGGTATTTAAGAACTATCCGAGTCTTTCATAATAATAATAATAATAATAAAATATAATAATAATAATAATAATAATAATAATAATATAATGATGATATAATAAATATAATAATAATAATAATAATATAATAATAATAATATAATAATAATAATATAATAATAATGATGATGATGATAATAATAATAATTAATAATATAATAATAATAATAATAATTATAATAAAATATAATAATAATAATAATAATAATAAGCAAACAGTCCTACACCTCCAAACAAAAGAGGGACTCATGAAAACCAAAGACATCCCCATTAGAAGAGGAATATTCCAGGGAGACACGCTCTCTCCACTCCTTTTCTGCTTGGCACTGTCACCTCTATCTGATATGCTAAATAGAACTGGATGCGGCAAAACGATCAGCCACCTTTTATATATGGATGACCTAAAACTATACGCTGCAAATGACAAACAGCTGGAAACCTATTAAAGACAGTTCATGGATTTACCAAAGAAATAGATATGAAATTTGGATTAGAAAAATGCGCCAAAGTAACCATGAAAAGAGGAAAACTAGTTAAGAGTAACAACATCACACTAGATAAAACCAATGAAATAAAAGAATTAGACCAAAGCCAAACTTACAAATACTTAGGAATCCATGAACTAGATAAGACACAACACACACAAATGAAAGAGAAAATAAAAAAAGAATATTATAGACGAGTTAGATCAATACTAAACACAGAGCTCAATGCTAAAAACAAGATAATAGGTATCAACACTTTAGCTGTCCCAGTTATAAGTTACAGCTACAATATCCTTAACTGGACACGAAATGAACTGACCAAAATAGATAGGAAAACAAGAAAAATAATGACAGGATCTAGGATGCATCACCCAAAATCTGACATAGAAAGACTATATATACAATGTATAGAAGGTGATAGAGGCCTTATACAGCTGGAAAACTACTATAAAATAACCACCATAGGACTGCAAAAATATCTACTTCAGAAGGAAGGAAAA
Source organism: Octopus sinensis (assembly GCF_006345805.1). NCBI lineage: Eukaryota > Metazoa > Mollusca > Cephalopoda > Octopoda > Octopodidae > Octopus > Octopus sinensis. Next base: position 57,510,952 of record NC_043009.1, on the reverse strand, counting down.
CTGATCCAGATAGCGGCAAAACACGAGCAAAACAAAAAACTGTTCTCAGTATTTAAGGAAGCTGACAAATACAAACAAGAAACCATACCACCTAATAAACATGAAGAAGAAGAAGAAGATGAAGAAGAAACAACAAAAGCTATAAAACAAATGAAATCCAAACTAAAAATAGAACAGCAACGAACCATGATAAAACGATAGCAAGAAAAGCCCCTTCATGGTAAATACTGGACTAAACTAAACGCAAAAGAAATAGACAAAGAAAAATCCCAGCAATGGTTGAGAAGCTCAGGACTCAAAGCAGAGACAGAGGGATTTTTAATTGCAGCACAAGACCAAAGCCTCCCCACCAGAAATTACCAAAAACATGTAATGAAAAGAAATATTACAAGTAACTGCAGAATATGTGGAGATGGACAAGAAACAATAAATCATATTATCTCTAGCTGCCCAGTCCTGGCTAAGAAGGAATATATTCACAGACATGACAGAGTTGGAACCTACATACATTGGAAGCTATACCAACATTATGGAATAACAACAGAAAAAAGATGGTATAGGCACACACCAGAAAAGGTCACAGAAAACGAGAAAGCAACCATACTCTGGGATATGCCGATACACACAGATAGAGAAATTAAGGCCAACAGACCAGATATAGTTGTCAGAGATCATGAAGAAAAAAAATGCTTTCTAATTGATGTATCAATACTGGCTGATGACAACGTGTCTCTAAAAGAAATGGAGAAACTCTCAAAATACAAAGACCTGGAAATAGAGGTAACTAGAATGTGGAATCTGAAAACAGAAACAATTCCTATCATAGTAGGTGCATTAGGCATGATAAAAAAATATTCAGACAAATACATAACAAAAACACCAGGACTTACAAACACATATAACATACAGAAAATTGCACTACTAGGCACTGCACACATCCTACGCAGAACACTTTCCATACAATAACCATCAGAGCATCACAACAAATCACAGCACATACCCAAGGCACACTACTGAATAATAATAATAATAATATAATAATAATAATAATAATAATAATAATAATAATAATAATAATAATAATAATAATGATGATGATGATGATGATAATAACAACAACAACAACATCAACAACAAAAGCAACAACAACAACAACAACAACAACAATAATAATAATAATAATAATAATAATAATAATAATAATAATAATAATATAATAATAATAATAATAATAATAATAATAATGCAATACCAAGCAGTGGCTCTCATGGCTTTTGATCTCAAATGATAAGAAGTGTCATCATGTACATTGTTTTGTCTTTATATTAAAGATGGGCTACATCAAATATTCTACTCAATACCACAGATTTGCTTGTCGGTTGTTTGACCTTAACCAGTTGAGCATGTCCCTTAATGCCTGACGATATGTGCATCTCTGATCACGGGCAGAAGTAGTGAAAGAACATCATAGCCATGTGTTGAGAGGAGTTCTTTGGGGTTTCGATAATTCACATTTGAAAACATTGCTGTTTCATTCAACATCCTTAAACAACTCTTATTCAGGGACCTTTTGAGCAGGATGGGCTACACGACCTGAAGAAAATTCTAACTAGGCCCCACCCGGAAGATCATGTGCTGTTTATCTTGATATGAGATCACCATGTCATGCACATATGGCTGTGATGCATATGCCTGGTGTATCCTCATCAGGCGGATAGTTATGATGAGTATACTGGGCTTCGTATATTTTACCCCAGTGTCAATTTGATGGCATGCACTGCTCTCTCACTCAATAATAATAATAATAATAATAAAAATAATAATAATGATAATAATAATAATAATAATAATAATAATAATAATAATAATAATAATAATAATAATAATTCTTTCTATTATAAGCACAAAGCCTGGAATTTTACGTGGAATGGGCACATCGATTACATCGACTGCAAGTGATCGAAAAGGCCAAAATTATTTGCGAGCCTTAACAATATCCGGTTTATTAGCTTTGATGGTTCTGCCTCTATGTAATGGATTGCAAGTGAACAATCTGGGGTGTTTATTTCAATGGCCCACCAATGTATACAGTGAGTTTCTTTGCCTTAGATGTCGGGAAGACACTCGGCAAGAAATGGGAACAAAATTGAAAGAAGAAGAAGAAGAAGAAGAAGAAGAAGAAGAAGAAGAAGAAGAAAAAGAAGAAGAAGAAGAAGAAGAAGAAGAAGAAGAAGAAGACGACGATGATGATGATGATGATGATCATCATCATCATCATCATCTTTATCATCGTAATCAAAATAAGGGTATTGACGGCAATCTATATCTTGTTTACTGTTTTTTCGGTCCTTCGTTATCATTAATAGATAGGGGTCATGTTATCACAGCAGTAAAGGTAACAGACACTATTATCATACACCGATACACCCCCCCACACACACACACACACACAGCATGCATTCATCTACACACACGCCGTCAACATCGCAACACAAATCACCACCACCTTACGTTCTGAGTTCAAATTCCGCCGAGGCCGACTTTGACTTTCATCCTTTCGGGGTCGATAAATTAAGTACCAGTTACGCACTGGAGTCGCTGTAATCGACTTAATCCCTTTGTCTGCCCTTGTTTGTCCCCTCTATGTTTAGCCCCTTGTGGGCAATAAAGAAATAACAAATCACCCCCAACAACAACACCGCCATCATCACTAACTAACCAATAGATGAGTCATCCCTACGCAGCCACACGATCTGTTTGAAATAGCAGTAAATATACCTCAAAACACTTTTCACCATCTTAAACTTTTAGGACATTAAATAAAGAAGTCTTTGTTACTGTCATCCATCTGTTTCTTTTCGCAACCCTTTATCCCTGGGAGGGTTGTCGAGGTAGAGTGCTCAGGCACCTTCTCCATAGAACAGTGGTTCCCCACCTGTAGTCCGCAAAGCTTGTACTGAGGGTCCGGAACATGTTAAGCTGACTGCCCTTTCAATATCCTGGGGTCCGTAGGAAAACTCATTTAAATAAAAGGGGTTCTTGGTAGTGAAAAGGTTGGGAACCAATACCTTAGGGCCTTATCAGACACAACCGACAGTAAATTTTTCGGCTGGATACCCGTGCGTGACCAACGCAAGCTATAGATATTATCCAATCATCACGTTCTTACCCCTATGTCCCCTGCAAGCTGTAGGGGTAGAATCGTCAGGCATTTCTTCCATAGAGTCCTATCAGAAGCAACCATCATTATATTTCCAGGCTTGTTTTCCAAGCGTGACCGACTGGAAAAGTGGATATTACCCAGCCACCTTACTCTTGGTCTATCCCCTAGGTTTCGTGAAGGATGCCTCAGCTTGAAGAATCCGTTTCGTTCTTCTTTCCTGCGACATTCTAATAACATGTCAGTAGAACCGGAGTTGTGACCTCTCAATCCGGAGAAGCAGTGAATCGATCTGGAGAGATTCTCTCATCTCCGAGCTACGCTTCCTATCGATCAAGGTTATTCGAGAGATCTTTCGGAAGTACCCCATTGCGGCCGCTAGTATTTGCGATCTTACTCTTTCATTGATGACCGTAAGTGAGGATGCGTATCAAAATAAGACGGAAGAGTTAATGAACGGAGAGCCCAGAATATACGTAGTAGTAGTAGTAGTAGTAGTAGTAGTAGTAGTAGTAGCAGCAGCAGCAGCAGCAGCAGCAGCAGCACAGCTACGCAGCAGAACACATCATCACCGATACTCCGAATCCTTATGTTTACACGTCAAGTTCAAATTCTCCATTCCACCCCTACACACACATAAACACACACACACACACACACAACACTACCACCACCCCAAAGAAAAATAAGCACTCACCACCAGCGGCACCAGCGGCACCAGCGGCACCACCGACCCTTCCACTATCACCACCAAACCAGGCCACCCCCGCCACACACACACAACTCCTGTATATATATATATTTATCATCCACCTACTTCGTTACCTGTATTTCACTGCACACTTACACACCTACACATAGATGCATGTGCACACACGTGCAGCGCACTTACCTATTAACATACGTATAGCAACATACACACACACACACGTTTCATATCTATATTCGGCTCGTTTTTATCAATTATCAAAAGAATGATTTCTATTTTGGTAAATATTTTGTCACCTTTGGCCTTCGAAATTGTTGAGAAGAAAACGTACAAATACTGACTGAAGTGCTTCGGTATCAACTGAAGTGTGTGTGATTCATCAGTAAATGTGCACGTATATGTTTAGATGCATATTGGCGATTAATCATGTGTGTGTGTGTGTGTGTGTGTGTGAGTGTGTGTGTGTGTGTGTGTGTGTGTGTGTGTGTGTATTTGTGTGTGTGTGTGTGTGTACGAGCAAAACACCCCCGTCCAATGGACGGTGCTGAGTTGTCAAACATTTAAACCAAATTTTCTCAAAACAACTTGTCCGACCGTCCCATAGGCCTCCCCTTTGAGAAACACTGATTTAACCTAAATTTCAGACACCATCAAAAAACGGATTTCGACTGATGTACTTGCGCGCACAAGAGCACTTTCCTACGGCTTTATCGATCGCATTCTCACCTGGAACCGATTTTTGTAATTTTTTCAAGACTTATACACGCCCTGATACCGTCGGTATCTACATATCAACTTTGAGCGCAATCGGATGGAGGATGCCCGAGATCCTAGAAGATACACACACAGAGACAGACAGACACAAGGGAGAGTCATAAATTATGCGTTCTCTTGTTTTTTTTTTCAATGTATTTACACAAAATTAAAGGGATAAACAAGTACGTCATTTTTCTATATAGTCTCCTGCATTTTTGATGCACTTGGTCCAGCGATCCACAAGCTTGCGTATTCCTTCCATGAAGGTTTTCTTTTGGGCGTGCAACCATTTATGCTCCGCTTCCTTCACATCTTCATCCGTAGGTCATCGACGACCTCATAAACCATCTTTGAGCGGTCCAACTATATAAAAGTCGGAAGTGGTGAAATCTGGGCTGTAGGCAAGATGTTCCAGCACCTCAAAACCCAGTTGGTTAATGGTTTCAACGATCTGGGCAGTCGTTTGTGGGCGTGCATTGTCATGCAACAATAAAGGTTTCTTCGACAATAGGCTTCGGCGTTTGGTGCGAATTGCTGGCTTCATTTTGTTGGCCAGCAAAGCACTGTATCTTGCACTGCTGATCGTACTCTCCTTTACCGATTTGTCTTCCAGTACAGACCCTTTTGAGTCCCCAAAAAAGGATTAGCATCACCTTTCCCGTGAAAGACTGAGTCTTGAATTTCTTCGTTGCTAGCGAGCCAGGATATTTCTACTCCATACTCTGTCTTTTGGATTCTCCCTCATAATGATGGACCCACATTTCATCTGAGACTATTCTACTCTAAAATTCTTCGCCCTCATTGTTGTAACGATCGATTAAACGTTGGCTGATCTCAAGATGTATGCACTTGTGCTCTACAGTAAGCTCTCTTGGCAACCATCTTGCACAAACTTTATGAAAGCCGAGCTCATCGTGGATCATTTGATGGGCAGAACTATAACAAATCTGCAGAAAACGATGATAACTCGCCGGTTAACCATTGCCATCTTTCAAGCTTACAGAATCTCCTCATCAGTGGTGGATATTGACGGGCGTCCTATTCCCTCTTCGTGCGTCACGCTTTGTCCGGCCACTTTTAAACTTCTCGATCCACTCATACACACGTCTACGTGGTAGTGCACTGTGACAGTATTGTGCCAAAAGCCTCCGATGAATTTCAGTACCTGACACACCCTATGACCATAGAAATCAGATCACTGCACTTGGTTCTTCTTTGGTGCACATTGCTAGTGGAGCGGCCATGTTTACACTGTAAAGCCAGAAAGAAAAATGGCGCGATCAGACTCAAATTTCGATCACGTGACCACAAAAGTACCAACTATAAGCACGCATGCACAGAAGGCAGTGTGACAATAATAAAGATATGTTATGGCAGAAGTACGGATAATTTTTGACTTCCCCTCGTATATGTGTATATGTATATATATGTAAATACATATGTATATATATGTAAATACATATGTATATATATGTATGTATACATAATGTATATGAGTGTGTGCGTGTGTGTGTGTGTGTGTGTATACGGGTTAATTATGGCTTCAAATTTCGCCTCTAGACCTAGAGAGTCAACCCATAAATATCACAGTCGTGAATAGCTGAGCTCGGGGCGAAACTCCGAGTGACTTGTCAACTTTTGATATAATGAACTTGTTTGTACATATATCTTTGCGCGCGCGCGCGTGTGTGTGTGTGCCTGTGCGTGCGCGATAGTGTGTGTGTGTTTTTTTTTTTTATTAAATGACCGCATGTTTATAATTCCAGACCTGGTTTAAATTTAGATTTACTTAATTCTGCACTAAATATTTAATGACTGTTGTTTCTTTCACCTCATTCCTGCGCTAGTTTTGAAGCAACGCAGGCATACTCCACCCCTTCCCAGCGCAAACTGCCCCGCTTTATCTAGCAAAATAATAAAAGCTTTTACTGACATTTCTTCTGATGGCGCCAAATTTTAAGATTTCACCTATAAAAGACGCCACCCCTTGAACTTTATTCCAGATTTTTCTCAATGGCCTACCGGCCTCCATGCCATTAGAAAACGAATCTTTTGTTATATTTGATGCTTCGAAGACCAATTTAGTATATATCTGCTCCCATCCTAATATTCCACATATTTCTTATTTCGATGAAGAGTACTATTTCGAAGAAATCTCTTTGGATAGGCTCGATGGTCTTATATTCGCATCATCTTTTCTACATTACGTCTTTTGGCAGTGCGGTGGCTTGAATTGTGGACTTGTCCTATTCCTTACAAAAGCTCCTCGTATTTGAAGTTCTGTTGTATTATCTACAAAAGCCATATCCGTTCAAAGCTGCTCACACATTTCGTTTGAATCTCCAAATATATGTTGTCCACACTTGATGACCCGCAAAATTGAATACATAATTGCATAAATGAGTTCTTTTCGTCACTGCAATTGTTCAGTCATCGATGGAGCATCATTCGTCTGGCTTTTTCCTTCTGTTACTTCCATGGAAACTGTTCGGGTGAGCTTCCATTCCTTGGTCCCACCACTCCAGAAATTTCCTATCCGAACTCTGTTTGCCAAATTTAGCGAATCGCATTCATGCCTCCCGAATATCTCACATATGCATCGCATATTCCATCCACAAACCCTTTGTGTTTTTCTCCCTTCAAAACAGCTGAATTTTGGGGACACACTCTCTCTACATTGTTTTTCCACCAAATATGGCTGATCCTCGTCTCTTTAAATATTAAGTATTAACAAGTACCTAGCTCAATACTATTTCGTTCATTTTAATATTTTATTAGTTTTTTATAACAATCGAGTTTCATTTTATTAGCGTCTTATTGTCGTGTTTCTATATTTTATTACTAACTTTTATTCGCTGTCTTAACTATACATGTATGCAAAGCTATTTTGTGACACTGTTACCACTCCACCCGTTTCCCTAGACATTTTATTTAAAGCTTCCTTGAACTTATTTTGTATAGAGATGTTTTATGTAAATATATACAGATATATATATATATATATATATATATATATATATATATATATATATATATAATATATATATATATATGTATGTATATGCGTCTACAAATACTGCACACTCCTAAATGCAATTATGAATCACATTGGGTGCAGTATAACAATCTCGCCATATTATATTCTGTTCAGTGTCTATTTTTGGTCGTCCATAGATTTTTGTGGTTGGCACAGCGGAGGCGTGTAAAAGTAGTCTCGATCAGCGCGCTGATAGTTGCTCTCCCTCTATTTTTTTTGCTAATGGTGTGCATTACACTTGGAAATTAGAGTATATCAATACCACTGCCGTCGCAGCTGCTTTTGTGTACACGTTCCTTATGCGTATCCGCGCTGAGTGAAGGAAAGAGGATTTTAGAAACAATGAAGTAGTCTTCTGAAGCATTGGCTATGGCTCAATGTGTTTGGAATTGATTTATTCATGTCGTAGAGCAGAATGTGAATTGCAGTTTGCAACCGGAACAAACTGGGCTCTTCCCATATGCAGTTGGTTTACGTTTGTTTTCAACGTATATTTCATATGTACGTTCAAATCCTGCCAAAGTCAACCTTACTTTCATCCATCCGAGTTTGATAAAATAAAGTTCCGATCAAGTACTGGGATAGATATTATCGTCCAACCCTCTCCTGTCCTTACAAAACCGCTGCTTTTGTGCTTAAATCAAAGCCCACTGTATATTTCATGGGTAGTCTGTGAGTGAGGTCCGTGTGCAACCTCTAATGACTCGAAGGGCATTGTTTTTCGATCCTTGTAGTTTATTGTGATTTGTTGCGGAGTGATTGAGGCCTAAGCAGGACTGGCAAAGTACAAGGATAGATATACCATATATCATCTGTACATTAATTTAGTTGTTTCTTTTTCTTGAGCAAATGTAGAAGCTGTGGTTGCTTTAAGTAGATTTGTAAACCATTTTGCTTCCTTTGCAATGACTTCTGGGGATGCTGTGAACAATGTCAAGGTACTGTGACTTCTATGGAGCTCTATACATGTTGTAGAGGTACTATGAATGGGATGCAGGTCTATATATGCTGTAGAGGTCCTGGGATTGCTGTGGATATCTATATATGCTATAGAGGCACTGTGACTTCTATGGAGCTCTATATATGTTGTAGAGGTACTGTGAATGAGATGGTGGTCTATACGTGTTGTAGACGTACTGTGACTGTTATGAGGGCCGATATATGTTGTAGAGGTACTGTGACGGTTATGAGGGTCTATATATGTTATAGGGGTACTTTGGTTGCTATGAGGGTCTATATATGTTGTAGAGGTACTTTGACTGCTACGAGGCTCTATACATCTTGTTGAGGTACTGTGATGCTATGAGGGTCTATATATGTTGTAGAGGTACTTTGATTGCTACGAAGGTCTATATATGTTATAGAGGTACTGTGACTGCTATGATGGCCTATGTATGTTGTAGATGTACTATGACAGCTACGAGGGTCTATATATGTTGTAGAGGTACTGTGACTATTATAAGGGTCTATATATGTTGTAGAGGTACTGTGACTACTATGAGGGTCTATATATGTTGTAAAGGTATTGTGACTGCTATGAGGGCCTATATATCTTGTAGAGGTACTGTGACTATTATGAGGGTTTATATATGTTGTAGAGGTACTGTGACTATTATGAGGGTCTATATATGTTGTAGAGGTACTGTGACTGCTATGAGGGTCTATATATATTGCAAAGGTATTGTGCATGTTATGGAGGTCTATAGATGTTATGGAGGTGTCACCAAAATTGTGTGAATATAACACCAAGTATTTTTGTCTTGTGCGTGTGTGTGTATGTGTGCTTATGTAATTAAGTATGATGACTAATTATATTTCAAGTTTTCAGGTCCCGCAGCTGGTGGCGGTAATTTTAATGGTATTGGTGTTGATCTTGGTGTTGGTGTGGTGGTGTAATAGTAAGTTGCAGATGGTATTGGAGGTGGTGGTGAAGTTAGTGTCAATATTTGTGTTGTTGTTGATGGGACTATAGTGGCGTGGCATTGATAGTAGTGGTAGTTGTGGTGGTGTTGGTATTGGTAGTGGTGGTGGTGGTGGTTTTGAGGGTGGCGGTGACGGCGCCGGTAGCGGTCGTCGACATCATTGTTATTTAGTAGTAGTAGTAGTAGTAGTAGTAGTGATCGTTGTCGTGGTGACGACAATGGTATAAGCGGCTAGTAGTAGTTGTGGTGGTGGTGGTGGTTGTGGTGGTGGTAGTGGTAGTGGTGGTGGTGGTGGCGGCAGCGGTGGGGCGGCGGCATTGATTATGGTCTTCTTGGCCACGATTCAGTAGTAGTAATAGTACCTGTGGGAGGGGCTTCCTTGCCCGGATTGGCCTCACCAGCCACCTCCGGTCTCATGGCGGCAGTTCCATCAGATGATGTCAGTTGGTCATCTTCGAACCGAAGGACGAACATTAGTTAGTTAGTAGTAGTAGCAGTAGTAGTAGTAGTGGGTCGTGGTGGATGTGGTAGTATTGATGCTGGCGATGGTGATGGTGTTGGTGGTGGCGGTGGTGGTGGTGGTGGTGGTGGCGGCGGCGGCGGCGGTGGTGGTGGTGGTGAAGGCGGGGGTGATATATATATATATATATATATGCGTTTTTGTGTTTTTTTAGGTCGTTATCGCTATCACTTGTTATACTTGCACAATGTTGCACATGTGCAACACTTTGCTGCAACATATGCGCAGTCATATTTCCATTTACTTATCCCGATCTATAACCCTGCACCTCTGCCCCCACCATCACCACCACCACCACCACCACCACCACCACTCTTCTCAGTCTACGCAACCAATGCAACTTGCATGTTTTTTTATACATTCTGATTAACTCTAGATTAAAATCCCAGCCAGGGCTTACAATGTTCACTTTCTCTCTTCTCATCTATTACGCATTTAACTATTTAAAACGTATTCGTGTACAATACATACATATACATATATATATACATATATA
>NC_043009.1:57485352-57497852 GCF_006345805.1 Octopus sinensis | reverse complement strand
TGGATGTATTATATATATATATATATATATATATATATATATATGTATATATGTAGGCATGGTTGTGTGGTAAGAAGTTTGCTTGAATCTCATGATTCCGGGTACTTTGGAGAAGTCTTCTACTTTAATGTGTGTGTGTGTGTGTGCGTCTACGTCTTTGGGGTTTAACAACCGGTGTTGATCAGTTTGTGTACGTCCTCGCAACTTAGCGGTGGGGCCCAAAACAAGTACTTAACTTCAAAAATGTACTGGGGTCGATTCGTTCGACAAAACCCTTTCAAAGCCGCAGCCCAATGGCTGAAGTAAAGAAAAGACAAAAAGACACACACACACACACACACACACACACACACACACATACATACACACACATACATACATATATATATATATATATACACCTGCTTGCACAGATAGTTAAACATACATACGTTCATAAGTGATCACATACACATTACGATTGTGGTCAATAGATAGATAGATAGATAGATATGTGTGTGTTTGCGTATACAATAGCCATTAGAGACACACACTTATACACTTAAATCACATACATATACACACATACATAATACATATACACCACCAGTCAAACACACACACACACACACACTGTGTGCATGCATACACGCACATTCATAAGTTATCACATATATACATACATACTCTAGCTGTTACACACATAAACACCAGTTTTACATATATACGCACACATACACACACATATTCGCTAGTACATGTATACACACATATTCATAAGTACACACATAAACCATCTGTTGCACGTATACACACATATACACACCAATGCATCTACGTACTAGCTTTACGCTAATGCATATACATACTAACTTGTACATATACACACAGAGACACACGCACGCATGCACACACACATAGACATATGTACGCATAACACGGACACACCCGTCATCAAAAAACCTACACACACGCACCACTCAATACACGCATACACACACTTCCACCAACACACTCATGCCCACACACCAGTTGTGACATACATACACACACATCCGTCATCTCACACACACACATATACACATTTATTTACATACACACACTATTCATCACATATGCGCATCCATAAATATACATTGCATACGTACACAAGAAACATCACACACACACCACTAATCACACAGGAACACACTTATACACACACACACACACTCACACACACACATTCACACACATACACACACACACACACACACACACACACCCGTCACCAACACGCCAGTCATCGCAAAGTTTTAAGGGTCCAGACCCAGAGACAAAGAAAATGAATCAAGACGAGCTCTGGATTGATCTGGTCTGATCTGGAATAAACCAACCGGACTGGACAAGTCTAGTTAGGTCTAGCTGGGTTCGACTGGTCTAAGACCTTAGCCTGAATATTCCCAGACGGTCTGATACATACTTTTGACAGCTTGCTGGACTGTAGTTCCTAAGACTGAACATTCGCAGATCTAATACTTACTACATACGACGCTTACATAAATTACTGCTTGGACTTCTACGAGTTTGAACGTTACCAGATGATCCGTGATCTATTGATCTTTTATGATCTACTGCTGACTACGCGTGAACTATTAGTAGATTATTTGAGGAGCTGTGATCTATAACTGAACATTCCCAGAAGATGTGGTACCTGACATATATGTAAACAGTACATGGACTACGCTACGTAGTTGAACACCTCCAGGCGGTCACGCCTGCTCTAATCTGGTTTGGTCTGCTCTGACCTGGTCAACTCTGGTCTGGTTTGGTCAGGTATATATTATTAACATGGTGGACAGCTAGGTGAACAGGTCGCTGGACTGTAGCGAGTTGCTGGACATTCCTAGATGGTAGGGTACATTAAATATACCACACTTAATCACGTATATGCGAAATGCTTGTGGACTACAGCGAAGGTATACATCTGCCGTTGATCTGATGACTATTCTGGACAGCCTGGAGGAATAAGTGCGAACTGTAGTCTGTGGATGGACATTCTCAGGAGTTACGATACTTATTTCCATCGGGTAAAATTGATATTTATATTATCATTAATATTCATACACCCTTGTGCATTTTACCTGTCTATTCTTGCATATATATAGATAAGAGCATTACTTTTGCTCAACTTCAGAGCACTTTATGGTTATAATGTGTTGTGATATCAAAACATGTATTGAGAAATATATGTATGGATGCATGGATGGATGGATGGATGATATATATATATAAGCGTTGATATATATGAATTTATGGATATATTTATGTATCGCTATGCATATATGACTGTATATATGTTTGTCTAGAAAGATGTATACATGTAGACATGCATATATATATATATATAGTGATTTTTAGAATAATATTTATTATAATATATTTAAATTCTTTCTATATGATTTATTATAGATAATATCTTTCACTATTAATTGAATTGCTTAATAGAGGCTTTGTCTCTTAATTATACACATATATATATACATACATATATATATCTATATACACACAACACACACACACACACATATACATATATATATATATATACTATTAATTAGAGACAAAACCACTATTTGCAAATCAACAAAGAAAAAAGACTTAATCCAATACATAAAAAATTGGATTAAGTCTTCTTGTTTGATTGCATAATAGTGGTTTTGTCTCTATTTTATTATATTATATTTTATATAAAATTGGATTCAATCCTAAATCTGATTTTTCCTGTAAATTTGGATTTATTCCCTAATATTATATTATATATATATATATATATATATATATATATTATTATATATATATATAATATATATGTATGTATGTATGTATATATACACATGTATGTATGAATATGCGTATACATATATATGTATATATATATATATATGTTTAATGTGCGCATATATATATATGCGTGTCTGACTTTGTGTGGTGTGTGTGTGTGTGTGTGGTGTGTGTACTTATATATAAGTATGTAAATATAAAACCATTCACACGCGTTCATGTAGGATTGCCAAAATCGTTTCAACTTCGAATAGTATTTCTTGTGTTTTCTTTCTTGCAGCCTGTGCTCTCAATTTTATCTTTCATCTTTTCGGAGTCGATACATAAAATGGCAAGTCTACTACTGGAGCTCATCTCTCTCTCTCTCTCTCTCTCTCTCTCTCTCTCTCTCTCTCTCTCTCTCTCTCCTCTCTCTCTCTCTCTCTCTCCCTCTGAATTGTACTTGTATTTTAAAAGTTCATTCATATCACATTGGTTTAGCCTGAGGATTATGTTATGGTTACACGTGTCCATGTAATACTCCGCTACTTAGCACATTAATTTAGGGACAGCTGAAACAACTGAATGTACACCATCAGAATGGACATATATATATATATATATATTGAAAAGGTTGCGTCTTGTAACCTTTTCAATAGTCAAGACTAGTGAAAAGGTTGCAAGACGCAACGAATATTTTAGGAAAATAGAAATAAGAAATAAGCGGAAATTTTACCGATGAGTGTGTTACACTATAAGGCACAAAAAGAAAACGACTCTCCCCAGACACAACAGAATATGCTTCAACACACGAACCCATATAAAGAATCTTGCCAAACCAAATCCAAAAACGATATATATATATATATATATATATATATATATATATATATATATATATATATATATATATATATATATATATATATTCTTTTCTTTATTCTCTTATTTGGTTCAGTCATTTGACTGCGGCTATACTGGAGCACCACCTTTTAGTTGGAGAAAATGAGCCCAGGACTTATTCTTTGAAAGCCTGTGGTACTTATTATATCGTTTTGTTTTACCAAACCGCTAAGTTACGGGGACGTAAACACACCAGCATCAGTTGTCAAGCGATGGTGGTGAGGACAAACGAACAAAGATACACACACACAAACACATGCACAAACACACACACACACACACACATATAAACGACGGATTTCTTTCAGTTTTCGTCTACTAAATCCACTCAAAAGAATTTGCTCGGCCAGAGGCTATAGTGGAAGACACTTGCCCAAGGTACTATGCAGAAGGACTGAACCCGGAACCATGTGGTTGAGAAGCAAGCTTCTTACCACACAGCCACTCGTGGTATCTACATGTGTGTGTGTGTGTGTGTGTGTGTGTGTGTTTAAATTTTCTTTCTGTAGCCAAACCAATTCAAAGTTATATGAAATAATCTATTCTGCTATAGGAGGCACGTGACCCGAAATTTTAAGAGGATGGGACAAGTCGATTACATCGACTTCCTGCGCTCGTCTGGTTCTTATTTTCTTATTGATCCCTAAGGGATGAAATCAAAGTCGACATCGGTGATATTTGAACTCAGAACGTAAAGCCGGAAAAAATCCTGCTAAGCATTTTGTCCGACGCGGTAACCATTCTGCCAACTCGTACCTCACGTTGCAAGATATAATATAAGATGCTGGTTTCTACTTTTAGCTTGTACTTCAGTATTTCGGCATTAAAGGCCCATTCTTAAGGAAATTCAAATTAGAAGTGAAAACCACCGACTCATAGTTTCTTACAATTTGCATTGTTCTGGCGTTATAAAAAAAAATGAAAAATAATTATATGTATATCAGACAATGTTTCTTACAAACTATACTACTCATGTGTGTGTATGCATACACGCATACACATATGTGTATATACATATGTATGCACACACACACACGCACACATATATATATATACTGAAAAAATTGAAAAAGTTGGAGTCAACAAAAAGGAGTACGGTTGAATTCTTTTACTCTTTTACTTGATTCAGCCATTTGACTGTGGCTATGCTGGAGCACCGCCTTTAGGTCGAGCAAATCGACCCCAGGACTTATTCTTTGTAAGCCTATTGGTCTCTTTTGCCGAACCGCTAAGTGCCGGGGATGTAAACACACCAGCATCGGTTGTCAAGCGATGTTGGGAGGACAAACACAGACACACAAAAATACACACACACACACACATATATACATATATACGACAGGCTTCTTTCAGTTTCTCTCTACCATTTCCACATACATACATACATACATATATATATATATACATACATATGTACGACGGACTTCTTTTAGCTTTGGTTGGCCCGAGGCTATAGCAGAAGACACTTGCCCAAGGTGCCACACAGTGGGACTGAACCCGGAACCATGTGGTTGGTAAGCAATTTACTTTTAATCACATTTATTTTTAATCACTACAATTGTTTCCACGCAAAGTAGTTATCCAGGAGTGAGGGTATTTGATTATGCAACTGTTACCCCACATTATTTACAATTGACGAATATTTGTCATCTTCTTTGTTGTTAGCACAACCTTTCGGCTGATATACCCTCGAGCCTTCATTAGATGTCTTGGGGAAATTTCGAACCTGGGTTCTCATTCCTTAGGTATTTTTCGATGTTGTTGTTGTTGGTATTATTATTGGTGGTGGTATTATTATTATTATTATTATTATTATGCCTGGAATCGAACTCGGAATCTTGGGGGTAGTAGCACGCGCTCTTAACCACTACGCCATATGCGTACCCCTTCTTGTTGACTCCAATTTTCTCAATAATATGTTCACACACGACAGAGGCCCAATCGCATATCTGGAAGTACGTATAATACTACTACAGGATAGCACAGGGTGGAATCTGAATGTGCACGAGCTTTATACTGTACTACGTTCATAACAGAATATACCATAACTATATATATATATATCTACCCTGATATATTTGGCTACCCTGATATTGATTAATTAATGATTTTTTTGACTAATTCTGAAATTAAATCAGCAGTTTATATTTGCTGCTGACGGTAGATTTTGAAAATTTAGAATATATATTCTCAAGGCGTCGATTCTGTCGCCTCGTGGATATATATTTCCCTGGCTTCTTTGCTGACGAGACAGGCCAGTGGCAAATAGATTTATTTAATTTAATTAAATTGGTTTGCCAAGATGTATGTCGAAACTATGCATAGTCCAAAGTGATAAGGGTAAATGTTTATTTTCCTTGGTTTCTGAATTACAACTACTTAGCGGTTTGAGTTTAGCTGCTCTTCTAGTGGGTCGAATGGCCTATCAAGGCCATTCCTTAATATTGTTGAATATATATATATATATATACACACACACATCCATATTCAGATACATACATACACACAGGCACATACATATACACGTTTAATCCATAACTGTGAGCGCTACAAATTACTCAAGCTAACAGATGTTGAAGCTTGTTGATATTCAAACTTCCTAAAGGTAACGACCTGGTAGAATGTTTAGCACGCCAGGCAAAGTGCTTAGCAGCATTCTGTCCGTCTTTTTGTTCCGAGTTCAAACTCCACCGACGTCGACCGAATTTTTTTATCCTTTCGGGATCGACTAAGCAAGTACCAGTTAAGCACTGGGGCCGATGTAATCGTTTTACCCCACCCTCGAAATTCCTGACCTTGTGCCAAAATTTGAAATTAATATTCAGACTTCCCATTTCGAGTTCCTTATACCATAATTGGCCGGACCAATGTTCCTATGTAGACTGTCATCCTTCTCTCTACTTAATTACATTTACGTGTGTATTTCTGTAAACTTACCATAAATCCTCAAGTATATAGGCGCAGTGTCTTCTACTATAGCCTCGGGCCGACCAAAGCCTTGTGAGTGGATTCGGTAGACGGAAACTGAAAGAAGCCTGTCGTTTATATGTATATATATATATATATGTGTGTGTGTTTGTGTGTCTGTGTTTGTCCCCCTAGCATTGCTTGACAACCGATGCTGGTGTGTTTATGTCCCCGTTACTTAGCGGTTCGGCAAAAGAGACCGATTGAATAAGTACTGGGCTTACAAAAGAATAAGTCCCGGGGTCGAGTTGCTCGATTAAAGGCGGTGCTCCAGCATGGCCGCAGTCAAATGACTGAAACAAGTAAAAGAGTAAAAGAGTAAAGAGTATATTCCGACCTTGAGTATAACACGTAGGGGATTTTGGGGGGACTGTACCTCTGAAAAACCTAAACCGTGTGTATAATACGCACCCCTTCTCTAACTTGAGTCAAGGAGGTCTATATAACGTCCTTGGTTTGTAAAAATGTATACGGTAACGCCCTTTAATATTATTGTATATATAACATAATGCAAACGTGTAGCTTTTTTGTGTATTTTGTTGGCAGAAAATAAAGAAATAACAGTAATAACGTTTAATAAATGTTGCTTACTGCAAGTTATGGATGATTCTTTTATGACTTCATTGCTTTCAGACTTAGCTTAAGATATTTTCGCACCCGACATCACAAAATGTGTCTGAATAAACATTGCCGGACAGTAAATAGACATTCGAATATTGCTTAGAAGATATTTTTCATTTCTAACCTCGTATATACTACGCACTAGGGATTTTGACCTTTAAATTTTTTTTGTGGGGGGATGCAGATTATACTCGAGGATTTACGGTATTTTAAAATGCTTTCATGTCATAAAACAACTTTGTCCATCTTTTATTTCATCGTTATTTTCATTTGTTCGACTGCTGTGTTTCCTATAGCTAACTCAGCTTTCGCTGCACAACGACTTCGATGATTAAGACATTGAATTTTAGGGATTCGATCTACTCTGTGTATTAATCGGCCCGTATCTACTCTACGCCTTTTGGCGTATTTGTCTCTGATAATATATTTGGATTGATGTTAAGTGGGGAAAATATATCTATGGATTTGGGGTTTGTATTAGGAAAGAGATGTATATCCATAAGGCTGCATATTGTGATGGACTACATTTACCAACATTATTAGGGATCGCTGAGCCTCTGGAAACAGTTGTTGGACTTAAAACACCTTTCTTCCACCCCTTTAATCTTTTTTTTTTGTACTCTGTGTAGGTTGGATCTGTTAATATAAATATCTATATATATATACAGTAATCTCTCACCATATCGCGGTTCGTCTATCGCGCTCAGTACATCGCGGATTTTTCTAGCTAATACATGTAAATTTATATCGCGGACTCCTCAGTATACTAAGTATACGGGTTTCTGCGGCCAATAGGTGTTTTATTTTTTTTAGATTTTAATTATTTCTGTGGTAAAATAAGCATTTTCACGCCTAAAAATTAATAAATTAATAAATAAATTAATATAGTACAGTACTGCGCTGTGTAACACATTAATTAAAATATATTAAAAGAAAATACGTAGTGTACCGTTGATGAGTAAACAAAGAAGCGCATATACTCTTTACTCTTTTTACTCTTTTACTTGTTTCAGTCATTTGACTGCGGCCATGCTGGAGCACCGCCTTTAATCGAGCAACTCGACCCCGGTACTTATTCTTTTGTAAGCCCAGTACTTATTCTATCGGTCTCTTTTGCCGAACCGGGGACGTAAACACACCAGCATCGTTTGTCAAACAATGCTAGGGGGACAGACACAGACACACAAACATACACGCACACACATATATATATACATATATACGACGGGCTCCTTTCAGTTTCCGTCTATCAAATCCACTCACAAGGCATTGGTCGGCCCGGGGCTATAGCAGAAGACACTTGCCCAAGGTGCCACGCAGTAGGACTGAACCCGGAACCATGTGGTTGGTTAGCAAGCTACTTACCACACAGCCACTCCTGCGCCTATAAAATACTGTCCATTTTTTTACTATTTTCATTTCACCCTTGTTTTTTTCAGTATGACTTGTCATTTATTTGTTTTCTTTTCTTTTCTTTCCTTTACCCCCTCCTCTTTCTATAGGTTACCTTTGACGTTATATCCCCTAACGTTTTTTTTTTGTTGCTTAATAGCGTACAGTTAATCACTATACAAATCCATCATATTCTGTTAAAATGTCTTATTGATGAGTTTCATCTCTTCATTTCCCTGAAGAGAAGATTACATTTTTTTACACTATTTTATTCCTTTTGAATAATACCAGTAATATCTTCGAAACATGTGTCGGAAAAGAATTGAATAACACATGCGTTTAACTCCATCTATATATATACATATATATATATATGATATGTATATATATATATATATATATATATATATATATATATATATACATACATATATATATATATATATATATATATATATATATATATAATATATATACATTATATATCATATATATACATATATATATATATATATATATATATATTATATATATATATATATATATATATATATATATATATATATTATATTGAGGGTACTACTATTCGTAGATACCAACACGCTAAGAGGGACCAATGCGGTCAAAACTACTAAAAATAAACAAAATTTTACCGAATCCGACTAGACAATTTGGTACCGAAATGCATTGCGAAAAAGCCCGCCATTTTCATAGATATGTAACGATAAATATTCGTACATGCTACGACGAATTCTACGGTTGGCTATCGAGCTTGTAATGTTATGTTTTCTCTTATATTTCTTGAGTTTGTTGCACTGATGAACATGAAATGCATATTCTGCATTAAATGCGAAATCACATGTGATAGGTAACTGAATTTTTTTAAAATGATGTGTTTGAAGTTTTGCATTCGGTAAAATTTTGTTTATTTTTAGTAGTTTTGACCGCATTGGTCCCTCTTAGCGTGTTGGTATCTACGAATAGTAGTACCTCAATATAATATAAATGAATATTTTCAAAGAGGAAGAATTTACGGATTTTTTCTCTTACGAGTTTTTCACGCTGATACTGATAATTCTTTTAAAGATTTTATCCTCAATTGTTAATATATATATACATATATATATATTATATATATATTATATATATGATCCTTTGTCGTTACTTATTTCAGTGATTAAACTCCAGTGATTGGACATCGCTTGAAGCCTTTTAGTCGAACGAATTGACTCCAATATTTTTTCCTTAAAGCCTGGTACTTATTCTTTTGCCGAACCACTAAGTTATGGGGACGTAAACACATCATTACCGGTTATAAAGCAGTGATGATGGACAAGCACAGGCATAAAAACACACATACACACATAGATATAGATATTTAGATATACAACAGGCTTCTTTTCAGTTTCCGTCTACCAAATCCACTCACAAGGCTTTGGTCGAACCGAGGTTATGGTAGAAGTCATTTAACCAAGGTGCTACACAGTAGGACAGAACCCGGAACCATGTACTTGGTAACCTAACTTTTTACCACGCGGTCACTCTCAGAGAGAGGGAGATATGACTTTACAGGCAAATGGAATTATCTTCTGCTATAGCCCCAGACAGCTCAATGCCTTCTGAGTCTATGTGGTAGATGGAAACTGCGTGGAAGCCCGTCTCATACATATGTAGATACGTGCATGTATACATATATACGTACATACACATGTTCGTACATAGATGTATGCTTGTCCCCTTCACTGCTTGACATCCGGTGACGGTATGTTTATGTCCCTGTAATATATATATATATATATATATATATATCACATGATCACATGACCGACCAGGCTATCAGATGTTGCTACACATCGCTGGTCACAAAGCGCTTCGTTTTGTTTTAGCATTCAAATGACGCCACCCCGCTGGCTAAGCGAGCAGGCCAATATATATATATATATATATATAGAATATATATATATATATATATATATATATAGAGGCGCAGGAGTGGCTGTGCGGTAAGTAGCTTGCTTACCAAGTAGCCTGCATACTTCCCATGAGTCTTTGTTGTCAGTGTGCGCATGTATCTATCGTTGTGCACTGAAGAAGATAGCAGGCAGTGTTTAGCCTGCGAGAAGAAGCTGCTGCAAGCTAAGACTTTTCTCTTGAACCCAGTGAGAGTCGTTGTCTGTGCTTATATTTTTTACAAACAAGGAGTCCTCACTGGGTTCAGGATGTTGGTCTACTTGCGGTACAGCAATATGGTTAATGTTAAATGAAAATTTTTTCTCATTGTAAGAAGTCAAGTCTGACGGGCGTATCCTTCAAACCAAAAATTGTTCACTTTTTAACAGTGTATGCTTTTACAACATTTACCATTATTGGAAAACTGTATTTCAAGTGTTCACATGAAGGGGAAATTTTTCTCATTGTGAGATATAGTTTGGTGACGTATCCTGCCACCAAAAGTCGTTTGCTGTTTGTAAATAGTGTGTATTATACAACTACGTTGGAAAGCTGTATTTCAAGTAGCGCAGTCCAGGTTCTAATTGGAGTACCATAAGGGCTCGGAGTACCTGAATGCCCAGAAGATTTTTTTTGCTGTGGGTTTTTTAACTACTGTTTTCTTTTTCTATTGTGATTTTTTTTATTGAACTGCTTGCTTTTTTTTTCTTCCCTTTTGTTTCTTTTTGAATTCTCTCTTTCCTTTTTGTAAACTATTGTTTAGGACGTTTTAATTTTTTTTTTAAACATGGCAAAAAAATACGGATAAGATTGTAGAGTGAGAGATTGTCCCACCTAAGGAGTGGCTCAAACAGCAAGAGGAGAGGACGGTGGTGTTGAGAACGTATTCGAAGGTTCTCGACACTATTACCCTCTTCTCCAAGCAGACGATTGAGCAGGAGTTGGCGGAACATCTGCCAACATTTAAATATTTCTCTAGGGGAGTCAAACATGCAACGGTGTGGTTGCTGTTTGATACCCCAGATGAGGCTTGCAGTTTTGCGAGCCAGCCCGTTGAGGGCCTGGGTCTGCGGCTTTCCACCCGGAATTGAACATCAGTGGATAGAGGATACTATCCGTCGAGGTCTTGGTGGCGCGGAGCCAGGCTCCTCAATGTGAAGGCTGATTGGGTTGGCTGGTGAATGTGAATTGAAAAGCTGGTTTTTTGACCCTGTGGACCCATCAGCCATGAATCTGGTTATGCCAGATATTTTGAAAATGGCCGGGTGCAGGTACCCGGTGATTCTGAGGGTCGCACCCACCCCCCAGGTGTCATGGTGCCTGGAGCCTAGCCATATAAGAAGAAATGTTCTCGGGAGCAAGGAGGAGTCCTAGAGCAGTCAATTGAGACCTCTGTAGAAGAGGGAACGAAAGCGGCTGAGGAGACGGAGGACTCCTCAGGGAAGCGGGCGCAAGAGGAAGAAGGTGGGCAACAGTGGTACTCACCGAAGGATCCTGGGGATGAGGGTGGGGGAGGTGAATCTCTCAGTCACGGAGGAGACTCACCCTCCATCAATTGAGAGGGAAAAAAGAGGAAGAGGAAGAAAAACGGGACATTGCCGGCAGTCGGTGACATAGCACCGGAATGTCCCGGAACCTTGCCGGTAGGGGTTGTGCCACCAGCAGGGGAAGAGACACCGTTGGGAGAATTGTGCCGCCAACGGTACTAACTACCTCGAACAGAGAGATAGATAGACATACAGATACACAGACAGAGAGGCAGACAGAAAACAGACAGACAGAACTCAGACTGACAGACAGACAGACTGGACAGACAGACAGACAGGAGAAAGATCAGAGAGACAGGAAAAAACAGACAGACAGAAGACAGACAGACAGACAGACAG